>NC_056729.1:216374865-216572365 GCF_019279795.1 Protopterus annectens | reverse complement strand
TATTCAGCTACGTGCCTTTGTGTTTACTTTTTATTTTGGTGTTTGCAAAACTGTCTTGTATGCTTTGCATACATTTCAGTATCCACAGACATTGACAGGAGTGATTGTTATTAGAGACAGGCTGTACTAGTCAGCATTTTAGGCTGCGTGTCTGCAGCCGACATGTTCACGCCTCCATGCAGCACTTAGACATGCACTCGCGCACATTTTGTATGCACGTGGACATTGCGGCAGCGCACCTTCATTAATATGCATGTGGTGCTGCTGCGCCATCTCTACACCACACGGTCGGTGCAAGGCTAATGCTGTCCTTGCGCCGAGCTTCATGAATCCCGGGGCAAGCAAGTAATATTGGAATACACTTGCTTGTTCTTACACCTTGTTCGTTTTGTCATGTCTGAGTGTTCTAATAAAATTGTATTTGCTGTTTTTGCTGGGGTGTTTTGTGGTTCACTGCACCTTTGCAGTACCTTTTCATCTGGTTAGTGTTGGTGGAGTATTGGCTATGCTCCTGGGCACTGGTTTCTCTTTGTGGTTTTTATTTTGGCTATATTATGAAATCCATACAATTGAAATGTAATGCTGGAATGCTTAATCTTAGTATATATGGGTTATTAAACTGTAAATCTGAATGACCATAAAGATACATGGTCAGTACATTGATGGTATGATATTCTTGTTCTTGATAGCTGCATAATTACATGCTTATATACTCATCAATTTTAATATTCACTTAATTTGAATTAATGCTTTTCTGGCAACATTCACCTCCAAGAAAATATCAAAATAGAAACATTCCAATGCATGTTGAACTGTACATGCTAATTATGTCCATATTTTATGTCTGTGTTCTAAAATCCAGGAGATATGGGAAATATAATGAAATAACATAGGCTGGACATCTGTAATACTCATCCAGAAAACTGACATGCCCCGGGATTCATGAAGCTCGGCGCAAGGACAGCAGTAGGCCTGCGCCGACAGTGCGGCGTGAAGATGGCGCAGTAGCGCAAAATCCATATTAATGAAGGAGCGCTGCCGCCACAGCCACGTGCACAGGAAAGGAGCGCAAGTGCATAGGGCGTGTCGAAGTGCCGCACGGAGGTGTGGAAATGCCAGCTGTCGACGTGCAACCTAAAATGCTTGCATATAACAAGTTGCAAGATAGTAATCACATCTGTCAGTGTCCGTGGATACTGAAACATATGCAAAGTATGCAAAAAAGTTCCTGCAACACAAAATGAAGAAGCAAACATAAATGCACGGTAGGGAATAACGGATCCCTATCCCATGAACAAATGACATGGAAGACTGTGTGGCCGTAGTCCAACGCAGTGTAGATAGCTATACCAAGTGGAAGTGAAACGCATCATATGTTAGCGAGCCACCAGTAGGTACATCCAGCCCAATGGTGAGGGTCACCAGCTGACCCATAATGTGAGGGAGGGTACACAGCTGGGCAGATGTGTCCATAACAAAATACACGATAAATGTACATATCTAGCGACCGTATGTCTGAATCATATCCCACAAGGCATGTAATAGTCACATACAAAAGGTATGTCCGCATTTCACATACCAAATGTGATAGGAAATAGAATAAGCATGTAAACAAAACAGAAGGAACATATAAACAGCTACAACAATAAGGAAACATGTAGGCTGAAAGGAACAGTATTATCTGTACCGTTGACTGTGGGGACGTGTTGTCCAGTACAGTCGGATATGTGTACGGAATATATCCCATCCTGGACATAGGAAAAGGTGGCATCCTACCAATGAGTAGAACAGTCTGCCAAAATCCGGAAATCAGCGGTACAAGCCGAACTTTTCAGGATGTGTCACAGTTTAACGGGTAGTACCCGGGTATACCAACCATGTAATGAAAGTTAAGTATGAGCGTGTACTTATGTGCGTGAGGTATAGCATGTGGAAAGCAAACATGGCAGGGTAGTCCACACAACCATACAGGTACCTGACACATGTAGGGTATTCAATGTGTTACTCTGGCCGTGTCATGGGCCAACAACCAAAGCAGTGATGTATGGGGTGTGAGGAATCTGTGTGTGTGGGGGGATGAGTAATGGTACAATCCTCCAAGGCGATACTGTGTCATATGCAGAATAGGTGAACTGGAGGTGTATGAGGGAGCAGCGGGTGAAGCTGAAAGAAACACAAACACATGTATAAACAGCTGCAATACAACCAGACAGGCCATACTGTAGAACACAATCCCACAAACATATGAATATTGAAATGTGCGATACAAATGTATAGACATGTCACTGGCACATACCCACAGATTGGTCCTGATGGAACTGGCCATAACAAATGCAACACACCTTGATGCATAATGGACTACCCAGCATCCCCTCAACATCACACAACCCGCTCCCTTACCTGAACATCCAGCAAATCCAGCCATACTTGGCCTACTGGTTTGGTGCAGCCACAGCTACACATAGTGACCACTATGCATATGTAGTAGGTAGTGTCACCCTAGGCAGTTGCAGGATTGCACACTATGTATCCCTTGCATGTAAAACCCCCAGCACATTTTCGTAAAGCCAGAAAAATGTTCAGTATTCATCTTGTTTTGGACCGGTCCAATTTTTGGGATATCCCTCATGAGATACGTAACCTGTGTAAACATTAGAATGGAAGACACGAAGTCCAGTCCAGTAGATATCTGGACACAAGTTGGAATGTGCATTAGAGGTGCACGACACTGTCCAGCCCTAAATGGTCATGCATAACCTACTACCCAGGATCAAACACCTGCCCGTGACTCACGTGTCCCGACACGAATAAGCTGGAGAATATATTGCACACATCCGCATAGTGGCACATGGTATAAGGGTGATGAAGGCACTGATGTAAACAGGATACCCCTGATCCACTGTGTGAGGGACAATTAATGTGTGTGTAGGTGTGACCTGACCAACAATGGTACAATGCCAAATGTCTTGTGACCGTAGGGAATAACTATGCACCATACTGCATGTAACAGTTGCTGAAAGCGGTCACATCAGGATAGAATAAATGTAATTCGTACAAGAAACAGGCAAACAACAAAAGTGCCAAAGGTATAAGGCTGACAGCTAGGAAACAAATGACTGTTCTAAACCTGCAGTGACCGTGGCTATGTGTTGGGCCTAACAATCTGGTGTCCACAGTAGGGTTCTCATCTGTCCTGCTTTGCTAGGGATAGTCCATCATTGGACAGTTGTGTCCTGACAAAAGACATTGCAAATGGCAAATGTCCTGGGATTGTAGGACATAATCATGTCCCATATGTTATGTAATAGTAGCAGAAAATAATTATTGCAGTATCTACAATACCTAAATGTTACAAGAAACAGAATAAGCAAATAAACCGCTACAACAATAGGCTTTAATGTAGGCAAATAAGTAAAGTTCTATCCGTTGTACTGACCGTGGGTATGTGTCGGCTTGTAAAACCTGGTATGTTCCGAAAATGTCCCATCTTAGCCATTTGAAAAGGTGTCAACCCTAGTCACCGGAATACAGCACACCCGTACCTATGACAATGTCAATGATACCAATGGTCAGAGCATTTGCACAATAACTGGCCATACCCTTAAAAACTCACAAAACCAGTGCCCTTTTGGGGAAAGGATTTGAATGAGAATGACTACTTACAACAATGAAGAGTACTAGATGGATTTAACTGCAGACAATTAGTAGTATTACGAATCTGTCAACATATTCCAAGTTAATAGTACTAATATGGTAGAAGTGTCCATGATTGTCCCTGAGTTGCCATAGCCTTCTCCCTGTCACTGTAGACACGAGTCCGCGAGTATCAGAGAGGTCCGTACACAGAAGTAGACCAACCAACTGTCCCAGCTGTTGACAAGACTATTGCATACCTGTAGTGATTTCATAACAGATGTCCAGAATAATATTCATTGTATGTATAAATGAATGAAATAGTCAAATGGGAACCCCCCCCCCAAACCTGCATTATGTAGTGGAAATAGTCCCTGCCCTAAATTATGCAGCACCAACCCAATAATGTGGTCAGAGGTGCCCAAACACCTGCATCTGTAAACACAGGTAGAATGCTAAACTCGGGACTAACTCTGTCCATGTGCTACATCTGATATTTGAACAGTGCCAGGGCAGTGCTAGTCACCAGTCAGTCGAGCCTAAACCTGGACCAGCACATGAAAACCCTGACAATCAGACACGCGTATGTGCAAGGAATATAAGCATAGGGGTTATGAATATCCTTGGAGTGAGTAGACTCGCAGCATGGGTCCAGAGCAGTAGGAAACAGGGAATGTCCTAATTGTAGCACTGCAGTTTTCCCAGTAGGAGAATGGATGCCTGCTGTGTAAGGGAAGCGGTGAGGCGTATGTCAGAGTAGCTATGAACCATGGGTATACATATAAATGAGCCAGAACACCAATAGTGTAGTGGTTACAGCATCCGCCCAATGTAAAGGCATTCCCGGTGCAAGTACAACTATAGCACATATTAATTATGTAATGAATGCCTCTGTGCTGTAAAGCCAACAGTTATACATGTAAAGGTGACCGCGTTCACATGGGTCCGTTAACCGGATTCCATCAAAGTGGTACTGTCATAAGGAATAAGGCACATGTAATCCTAAAGATGTGCCTGTAAACATATGTAACTCAAAATAAGTAGATGCAAGTGGGCCTGCATGGGTGTACGCAGCTATTAGCATAGCAAATGTATGTTGTCTTCTACAGCTGTAACTTTCATATATATATATAGTTAGATAGATGTGTGTATAGAGAAATACCCACAGACATAACATAAATATGCAATTATATAGCTACATATTTATCTATCTATCTATCTATATATATATATATATATATATATATATATATATATATATATACATATATATATATATCTATATATATATCTATATATATATATATATATATATATATACATATATATATATATATATATGTTAGGAACGCTGAAAGATGAAAGCAAACCTAAGGGTTGTGAAGGGAATCCAGAACAAGTTAGGAATTATGAAGTGCTCGCAGCGTATGTCAGATAATGCTGCACAAGTGTGGGTAGTGCACCGCTCTCCACACCAGAGGCAGGGCTATACCAGTGGCCATAACATCGTTGAAGTGCTACGTCAACATTGTAAATAGACGGAATGTAGGACATGTTGCGACCACCTACACTTGTAACCCGCAAATCATTGGTAATCCATAACACCAGGAAAGGCACGTATGTGCAAATATGAATGGATGGTGAGTCTGTGAATACACGAGGCAGTACAAAATGTGTGTAGGGCCCCAACGCTCATGAGAGGGCAATGTGTAAAGTTGTGTCATGACTGCGATATCTGGTGTATAATGTCTGTTATGCAGGGAAACTCAACACGGGTGTGCAGGAGAAACCATGGATATGCGAGTATGGACACAGGAGTGATAGGGTATGTTGCGCCGGGTGATATGGAGCGGCCTGTGGAGGTCAGCCTAGTATGTAGTTGCAATTCCCAGATAGAGCGTCATTTGCGTGGAGAAATGCGTGAATGGTCGTATCATCGGACGTTGTGCGTCAGGTCTGGCAGTCGGGCATGTAAAACCTATACGCCACCCATGAGCAAAACGGAGTTCTGCTGTGACAACCCCAAACCGGGGAAAGCAGAAAGACACAACTACATGAAGACAACAATTTGTCAACGTACAGTCACAGTAACACAAACACACATCCTATCAACAGTAATAATATGAATGTGTACAGAAGCAAACAGAGTAGCAGGAATAATAGGCTTTGGGTTGACAAAACGTACTACGTGTGTCCCGAGATGGGGAGAGTGGGCAGTGTGTAGGGGTGTGTTCATACCCCAGCTGTGCTCGCAGTAAGTATTTGGCAAGAGGGGTGCCAGGTAGGTGGACCATGGTTATGCATTAATGGGCTTTAGTGTGCAGGTGCTGGTTGGCAGAGATGCAGTAGGCCCGCCCAGTGGAAGTCATTAATATTCCTATGTGGGCATAGCATACGCCTACACCTCCCAAACCTGAAGAGTACATCTACCGGATAGTTTGTAAACCATCGGGGAATACATAGAGACCTACACAGTGCTGTGTACCCGAGTAGCATGGACATCCATAGTTATGTATCAGAATGTAACAAAGTCCAAATAAACACTGCCAGAACTACTGATATTAGGTGAACAGGTGGCGGAATACAGGTAATGACAGATGACAACATGTATGAGTCATAAGCAGCATATACCTCGAAAAATGTGAATGAATACATATGTTCTGTGACTGTGAATGTGTCTGGTTAATAGAACCAATCGTCTAAATGTGTCCCGCAGGGTGTTATGCATTGTTCCTGATATGGTGTTCAGTCACACCCATTGGTATGTGAGTTCTGCTACTGACGGAAAGTGCATAAGTTGCTGACCACTTCAGGTAGATGATAGCATAATAGAAGAGGTTAAACACCTGTATGCCTGCAAGGGACACACCCGTCTGGGCAGTTGTGTCTTGCAAAACGACAGTTATGGCACATGGCCTGTGCATACCTCTCAACTGTCCCTGATTTTCACAGACGTCCCTGATTTTGACTCAAATTTTAACTCTGTCCCTCTTAATCCCACCTAAAACTAGTGACTTTTGGAGGAAATGTGGTGAATTACACTTAATGAATAATGACAATAATTAAGAGTTATAAACTTCTTTTACTTCAGAAAATGTGTATTAATTCATATACTCTGATTCTGTCAATGTTTCAAGTTAATAGCACTAATATTTTAAAAGTGTCTCTGATTGTCCCTGATTTTTTCCTGACTTGTCCGTGATTCTGTTGAAATTTGTCCCGAATTGGTTGAGAGGTCTGGGCCTGTGAGTTCGGGAATGGAGCCTATATAGTGTGTGTAGTGGTATCAGACATCAATTTGTTGTATCAGTAACAGCTACATGTAATAGGAAACAGTATTATCAATTATAATGCTACATGAATAACCTTAACGTATGCAAACCGTGGAGGTCGTCCGTGTACTACTGGCTGTGGGTCAGACCTCTCAACCAATTGGGGGACAAATTTCAACAGAATCATGGACAAATCAAGAAAACATAAGGACAGTCATGGACACATTTATAATATTAGAGCTATTAACTGGAAACATTGACAGAATCAGAGCATATAAATTAATACACATTTTCTGAAGTAAAAAAAGTTTGTAACTCTTAATTATTGCCATTATTCATTAAGTATAATTCACCACCTTTCCTCCAAATGTCACTAGTTTTAGGAGAAATTAAGAGGGACAGAGTTAAAATTTGATTCAAAATCAGGGACGGCCCTGAAAAGCAGGGATAGTTGAGAGGTATGCTGTGGGTATGTGTTGCCTTGACACATGTGATAGCTCTACATATAGGATCTATAGGGCCACCACCAGTCTGAATGGCCAAAGTGGAACCTGCTCTGTAGAACTGTCAGATGTACCAGGGCAGAACATACTTACAGCCATGCATAGTACAGAAAAATACATACTGGAGCAAATCAAAGCGTAGTCTAGCAGCAGTATAGTTGCTTATGCTACTACATATGACATATCGACGTGTAAGGTATACAAGACCTGTAACAAGCAACCAGTACAGACACCTACAACATGAGAAGGTCCCCTAATCAGGACAGTTGCAATGGCTAGAGTATTGTCCATACCACTCAACTGTCCCTGAATGTCAGGTACGTCCCTGAGTTTGACTGAAAGTCTAACTGTGTCCTTCTTAATCCCTCCTAAATATAGTGGCTGTTGAAGGAAAGGTGGTGAATTACACTTACTGACTAATGACAATAAGTAAGAGTTATAAACAACTGTTACGTCAGAATATGTGTATTATGTCATATGCTCTGATTCTGTCAATGTGTCAAGTTAATAGCACTACTTTTGTAAAAGTGTCCCTGTTTTTCATGACCTGTCCCTGATTCTGCAGAAATGTGTCCCTGATTGGTGGAGAGTTCTGGTATTGTCACATGTGATGTGTGATGAGGGACTGTCCCATGGAAAGTGGGAAAGGTGTCACTCCTACAGTCTCCCATCATGCAATCTGAAAGGTGGTCAATGTACAGTTGGTATGCGGTAGCATGACTCGGCAGACAGCTGCGTTAACAAACTCAAGTCACATGTCAGCATTGCAGAGTATCGGTTCCCATGTATCAGGCAGATGGGAGCAGATCATATGAGGAACACGCATATAATATGATTACGTCACTGGAGAGGCCGCCGAGTCCGTACAGTCAAAGGGCTGCCGTTGCAAAATGGTTACACATACCCGATACTGTAGTCATGTAGTCCGATGTAATACGCATCACAAGGGATTGCACACACCCAGCGTGAGTGACAAATGTAAGCGGAAATGTCGGAGAGTGAGCGGCTGTAAGCGTGTTTGTCTACCAGTATGCCAGTAGTGCCCTGTCAAAGAAATGTGGAGTGTAAATGTGTATAAGGTGCTGTGACCAGAGGTCAGCAGTGCTTAACACTGTAGAAACCCATGCACAACAGCTCCCACCTGCTGGACTGTGCCTTACCCGGTTTGTATCCAAAGGCGTCGGCCTGTCCACAAACAAAGAACTGCCCTATACACGTGATGGTAGAAGTACCCTGTGCACATAGCTCATGTGAATGGACAATAGACCATGGCATATGTACAGACAATAGACCGCAAACACCATACAGCACAGACATCCAACAGTATATTAATGTACTGGCAGATATGTCTGGACCACTGGTGTGTGCATGCCTGGCCGTCCTGTGTTTCAGTGTGTGAGTATGCCCAGTATGACTGTTGCGCATGTTGTAGACTGACAATACTGTCATGTGTGTGAGCATGCAAAGTATGGTCAACTGTATTGCATGTGTCATATGTCCAGATCGTTAGTACTGTGTTGCTGACCCGTCCATTCTACACAGACAGGTGACATGCTGTGTCTGCAGGGTAGCTAATGGTCATGTGGCATTGACAGTTGCTACATGTCTGCATAGCTTGGGGGGGACATGCAACCACAGTTCTACACAGCACAGTGGGTAGTGCACATGACTCTCACATGTGTAGGTGTGACAGGGGCACAGCCAACAGTTGTACACATCTGCTGCTACTGTACTGGTCTGCCGGGTACTCCATGTCAGTGTGTGGACTTACCTAAATTGCTGGTTGGAGGGATACCAGGGTACGTCAGTTCCCAGCATTAATTACCAGCACAGTGCTGTTGGACATCCTATTATACATCCTACATCAAACAGCCTGGTCTGCTGTCATCTGTGTGTGTCATACAGGGTTGGGCTCAGTCATTGGGAATATCCATAGGCCATTGTATATCATTTGTCTGTATTGGTCCACATCTATCCAGCTGCATGGAATGTGTGTAGGCTGTATGGACACACATGATGGTCAGCCCATAATCTGCAGTGGGTAGGACACCCTGTGTACTACAGGCTACCATTGTGACCCCCGTATGTGCTACAGAGGTCATGGTGCCACTATGGATGTGTACTGTCTGCTGCCCTAACATTTGACCACCACAGTCACTTGTATGCTCACATACATACCAGAGCAATGGGTAAGTACACATTCTAATTCAACCGCCACTTGTTAGGTCAATAGACATACCCTAGTTGTGTTATGGACTTGAGGACGGTGCTGGAGTGCTGCCTATGTCGGATGCACACAGTGCACCTCCCATACATGGCCGAGCACAGGTACTGTCATGTTTGGCATCCATTGTACTGTGTGCGGGTCAGAGAGGGGTAATCCGTGGGTACCTACTGTGTCAGTGCATTTGCCATGTGTTGCCTCTTTGCCAAGGGCAGGTCATACTGTGCACGTGCTGTCGCCGACTGTGCCCTACTCAGGTAGTTCCTTCACCAAGTCACACTGTGCCTGTACAGGCCTTGGCAGTGGTGTTGGGCTGTGTGGCCCTGCCCCATGCTGTTCCTGCTGCAACTGTTACTGCAGGTTAACATTGTGTAGCATAGCAAATAACATAACAACATGAATGCATGTAGCTTGTGAATACTGCAGAGCCCCAACAGATGTGTCCGGATACCAGAACTGTGAACCGAGCATCCCAAACACATGCACATGTATATGTCTTGCCTGTGCATCCGCCTCAGTATGGTGTGAGTGTTCAGGTGTGTGTGCATTGCTGATGGGTGTTATAAGCCACTACACCAGTGTTTACCTAGCATCCTCCACTAGGAGACTGCAGCGGATGTCCACATAGGCATTGGTGTGCTACAGCTGTGTTAGACGCCATATATCAGACACATCACAGCTTCCAGGACAGACAGAACACACATTCAATCTCATGCCCTGGCCATCGCATAGGGCCTAGCTGTTGGAGGGTATGCCCCTGCACTGACTGTGGGCCCTACCCTGCTCGCCGGGTGGTGCTACGTGTGCAGGCTATAGCACCCAGTACCCCAGGGTACTCATCCATGTGGTTGAACAGATTCATATTGCTGTTCCACTAATCACGTATGTGGGGGACCTGTACATGCTCACTAGCATGTGTTGACATGGCATCTGTGAACTGGTGCAATATTCTGGATGCAGATGCCTGTGAGATACCCATGATGTCCCCAGTTGTGCTGTGTGAGGTACCTGCGGCTAGTACACCTAGGACAACACATCCCATGGTATCCACTGTAAAGCATTCCCCTCGGCCTGTGTGATGTGTTAGGCACAGGTCAACAAGCTGCTGTAGGAGGTCTCTGTCCACCACATAGTGCTCCAACATCCCCAGCCCATGTAGACCCTGGTAAGTCACCCTCGGACTATAAAGTCATATGTCACCCCAGTAAGGGTTGTTTGACAGCATACACATCCGCACTGCCCCAGCCCCCTGCACATGTTGGTATATGTTGCCTGCTGCAGCCCGTGTCATTTGGTTGGACTGTGTCGTGAAATGTCTCTGCAGGTATACACCGGTGGTGTAAAGTGTGGATGAAACATGTGTGTATGCTGCTTGCTCGCATTAATGTACTGTTTATGTGCGGGCTGGCCATGTCATCAGCTGATTGTGCTGATCAACACCTGTTTGTGCAGCCTGGACACCCTGACTAACCCACCTCTGCTGTCATCCCTCCTAACATCACCAGGCAGGTATAGACACACCCCTAGCTTAGATTTGCTAAGGCAGGAGCAGTCCTGAGGCACAGTTCTGCAATGTACGTACAGTATGCCTGACCCCCCTCCCATGCTGTCAACTATATGCGAGGCCTGCACCTGGCTGACTAGACACATACACTCCAGGGACCGGCAGCACACCCTGGTGATAAATGTGATACACCATAGTCAACCTCATCTGCATAGTATAGTCTTCTAATGAATAGTTATATGACCCATACCGAACCTCCAACATATTAACCACTGCTCAGTGTCGCTCAGATCCACACACAACTGGCAACAAGTGCCTTACCATCACCATATTCAATGTCCCATGGTCTTCCCAGCAACAAAATAACCAGTGTCTACACAACTACAACACATGGCCCTGCACACCACAGACGATGTGCATTAACACCACGCCATGGCAGATATACATAGATCCCAGGTTATCACGTACAGATCATCCGGCACAAATAGTCAATAGTGCTGAAGTCCCCAGACATCATATTTTCACATCTATGTCCACCTCTACATCTACATATATCACATATATTATTTGTAGACATCTATACATGGACATATATATATATATATATATATATATATATATATATATATATATATATATATATATATATATACATACACACATATACATGCACACATATGTAGATATGGCATTTATGTCACAACGACGAACCACATGACAGCAATGCATTAGACAGGAATGGAAAGGAAACTACATGTGCCACCTGCATCATGTAGTGTTGTTAATATCAAGGCACGTTTGTTATGTTGCATCATACGGGTCAGACCATAGCAAGGGTAAGAGTAGGGCTGCTGACAGTTACTCACCAGACCTATTGGCGACTGTATGTGTTGACAACCCAGTGTCTTGGCAGAATATGTGGGCTGTGGACATTAAATAGGTCAGCAACAAAACAAACTGGACACATCCTGCAGCTAGCCACCCACAGATACCAACACATACGGTATAACTGCCAAACACACACCTGCCATGCACTGGAATTGAGCATCTACCTGTCTAGTCTACCACATTACAGCATTATGCAGTAACAGGAAGCGCTACCGAGTTCCAGTATCACCGCACTCTCACAGGCATACCTCTAGGCGGATGACATCATCCACAAAGCAGACGCCGATAGGGAATGTATGTGGTGTGAGCCATCTAAAAGCATTACTCTGTCCCCAGGCAGCTGAAAACACACACACACACACACACCTGGCAGGGCTGGGAGTTGAACATACACTAACTACCTTATCACACCACAGCAATACACAGTTATAGAACACACTACCGAGATTACTGAATACAGCACTCCCAGAGGCATACTTCTAGGTGGATGACATCATCCGCAAAGGCAAAGACACACACACACACACACAGAGTCATAAACCTGGCAGGGCTGGGAGTTGAACATACACCTAACTACCTAATAGGGAATGTATGTGGTGTGAGCCGTCTAAAATCATTACTCTGTCCCCAGGCAGCTGAAAACACACACACACACACACACACACACACACACACACACACACACACACACACACACACACACACACACACACACACACACACACACACACACACACACACACACACACACACACCTGGTAGGGCTGGGAGTCGAACATACACCTAACTACCTTATCACACTACAGCATTACGCAGTTACAGAACGCGCTACTGAGATTACTGAACACAGCACTCCCAGAGGCATACTTCTAGGTGGGTGACATCATCTGCAAAGATGCCGATAGGGAATGTATGTGGTGTGAGCCATCTAATAGCATTACTCTGCCCCCAGGCAGCTTGAACACACACACACACACACACACACACACAGAGTCACAGACCTGGCAGGGCTGGGAGTTGAACATACAGCTAACTACCTAATCACACTACAGCATTACACAGTTACAGAACACGCTACTGAGATTATGGAACACAGCACTCCCAGAGGCATACTTCTAGGTGGATGACATCATCCGCAAAGACAAGGAAGCCGATAGGGAATGTATAGAGAGTGAGCAGTCTGAAAGCATATTACTGTCCCAAGGTAGACGTAGACACACACATGGCAGTGGTGTGATCGGGGCAACTAAATATCTACGGAGCACTGCAACAACACTACATAGATACGGGACGTGCCACAGACAGTACACCCTTCAAGACAGTCAACAGTGTGTTCAATGTAGGCATCCATCGTGATGTTGTAAATGGACATCTGTTGCCTGGATGACCACCATCGCTATACAGGATGTCAATGGCCATGCCCAAACACAGAGGCACATCACTGACACAAGGTGTCACTGGGCATGCCCACACGCTTAGTATCACACATCTGTTTGGAATGTACTGTGTGTCCATCTACACAATGGCGTACTGGGCATGCTCACACACTTAGCAGTTGCAAAGGGCCGACTTGCATGCACACGGATTCTAAACACAGAAGGGCGCAGTTTGGGATGTACTGTGTGTCCATCTGCACAACGGCGTACTGAGTATGCTCACACACTTAGCAGTTGTAAAGGGCCGTCTTGCATGCACAGGGATTCTAAACATGGAAGGCCACAGTATGGTGTTACTGTCCCCACGTACATGAAGGCCACTCACATGTACTGACCAGTACACACTCAGGAGCCATCACAGATGTCTCAGGTGCAGATCACAGAGGTACACACCACAGTCTACAATGTAGCCCTCAGACATCACCATGTCATTGGACCAGCAATACACAGCCATACCTTACCACAACACTATGTGACTCATGACCAGTGGTCTGTGCATAGGTCTACAGCAACTGTGCAGACTACACATGTACCGACAGGGTTCCATCATGTGTTATGCATTGCAATGATACCACTGTAATAACCAGGTCAGCTCTACACATACCAGGGGCCCTGGGTCTTACAAAGCTGTGACAGATGACTGTCGCTGTACACCCAAGAACACACATGTTTGGATATGACATACACGTAATCGCAGTGGATATGTGCATGGACCACACACACAACACATATGTACATAGCATAGCTTTTGCTGTGTTCCATGCAGACAAGTGGCTACAGCAATCACATGCACGCAAATGGAAGGTGGGTCCATGGCTGTTGAATGCTAACAGTACATGAGGTAGCAATGTTGACCGAGGACACATTCCCTCTGTACTTGTTACCCATGACACCCATCATATCATACAACAGTCCATGTGTTATGTATGTCATCACACATGTCCACCAATTGCAATGGATACAAACATGGCTACATGACAGGCATGTAGGACCAACACACATGCACAACTTGTAGTGTGCATGCAGCTACCATGCATGTGCAGTAGCTGATGTATGTAACTCATCTGTGCCTAACTACAACTTGCAGTCGCAATGCAGCCCCATCATTGACACCTGTATATGGTGACATACTGACAGTACGGAAGGATGTACATCAGGTATGGATGGATGTGTGTACATAAAGTGGTGATCCAGCTGTGCAGATGGATGTTTGCTGGGGACGGCTCACAGGTGTGTCACACGCCATCCTACCATTACATTTGCAAGCAGTACGCTATGTTACTGTTACTTGACGGTGAAGACATAAAACCTGCACAGCAGTCAGGTGTTACTGACTGTACGTCACTTGACACCTGAAACACTTACATCTTCCTGTGTGCATATAGCAGCACAATTGCTGGACGTAGCATTGGTACACATAATGTGGCCAATACTGCTGCATGTCTGTCAGACGTATCATCATATAGCAGGTGTATCATTCACAGTACTGCCATGTTGTGTTTGCTTGTGTGACCGTATATGCCACATATGGTGGGGAATACATCCCAATTGTTACACACCCCTGTACACTGTTGTAGAGATATGTACATACTGCAGTGTGGAAAGCATGACATAGACAGGGGTGGTGTGTGTATTACACACATCAGCTATCCGTATGTGTATGACATTTCTGGTCTCCACAGTGTGTGTGTGTGTCTGTGTGTGTGTGTATATGTATGTCTGGTACATGGAGTGAGGGTTTATGCTACCATACAGAACACACAGGATCCCTAACCCCTCATGGTGATGCAGTCTACTACCCTGTTGATGCCATCGGTCTCAGCCGTACTGGCTACCTGTACATGTTCTTACTCTGAGTCGCATCGTGTGGGTGCACAGTACTGTGAGAGTGATGACCACATAGGCAGGGGTCCTCACATCAACACTATGGGGTGTGTGTTATAGTGTTGTTGACCCCGTGAGTGTGGGCATGTTCCTGTAATGTGACAGAGTATTACTGCTACACAGTGAGGCCTCATGCTTTCAAGTGGCCTCTAATGTTATCATCAGCCAGACCACTGTGTACAACCCCTGCACCATGTCAACATACCTGTGATGTGACTTGGTATGGATGTCACGTCTCGAGCCACTGTAGCCTATTAAACTGCCCACATGCTTCTGGATCAGTATATGTGTGGACATGTGTGGTATGTTAGCCTTTCCAACAGTCAGGTTGAGGCTATGTATAGCATGCTGATATTGCCATACATGCCTGTGAGTACTCCATAGTTACACATGGGAGACTGCAAACACTGCTACCTGTAGACACATGCAAGTAGACCATAAGGAGGGAACCAGGGCATCATTACCAACATGCTGTTACTGTTGTTACTTAGACACATACTGCGAACATATAACAATGCCTGCTAAACCTGTACTACATGGTATGTCTGGTGCGTGTTAACAGTACACAACTAATGTAATATACACTTCTCTCACTATTCTGTTCACCCTGTACATCAGACCAATTGAGCATGTCCCTGCACCGATGGTGTGGATGACAGGAATGCGGCATAGGCTTCATCATATGCACAGGGTGATAATGTTTGCCAGGGGCATAGGCTGCACCAATGGATGACATCATGTGTGTGGGTAAGGGCAGGTCATATGATTGGACATGTCTTTTCAGTATGCCTGTGGATGTTGTGGTGCCCTACAAATGTGTTTGCTGTGTGAGTGTATGTGTGCACACAGTTCTGCCTTTTGTGAGGCCTACACAGGGGTATTATTGAAAGCTCCAAATTGTACAGACCAGGTTGTACAGCTCACTGTGTCCGGCCATGGCCACGTGACCTGTGCCTGCCAGGGGTTGCACGGGCACTACTAGGTGGAGGTACAGATTAGCTACTGTCCGACGACACATGTACACTGGAACCGTGTCCTCACTGGGAACGTCCAGAGCCACGTCCACATGGCCTGCTGTGTCCAGGTGTGGACAGCGCGGCACCAGCTGCACTGCTACTGCTACCAGCACTATGGGAGCGGGCATGTGAGGTGGCACGCTCACGTTGACCTGCACTGGGTGGTGTAGCTGGCCTACGTCCACGTGGCCTATGCCTCACTCCTACCAGATGTTCCAGCACAGACAGCTCACGCTCGTGGATTGCCATGCCACGGTCAAGGATTCCGACCATGTCACCCAATCACCTGTCCAGAACATCAGCAATCTGCTGTTGAGCATTTACCAATGCCTGGATGTTGTCATTTAGGGTACAGATAGCAGCCCTCTGCAGCCTCTGCCCTTCTCTGTTCTGTCGTTCAACATGTGCCTGTGCCACCATTACAGTCTGGAACATGCGTCTGGTGATACCAGCTGCTGCACTCTGTCCTGCAGGTGCATGTCTGCCAGAGGTCCTCCTACGAGCAGCACCGGCCACATGCCTGTGTGGCACATCTGCAGTCATTACACTGACACCATGGTGTGGAGACACACCTTCTGTAGCCACCACACATTCCTGTTCCACATTAACAGATGCTGACTGTCCTTCCTCTATGGCCACTGGTGATGCGGTATGTGTTGGCAGCAGAACTGTGTGCAGGGAACAGGGGGACATAGCTGGAATGGCAACCATTGGCACAGATTCTGCCCCTGACAACCCTGCCTGTACCTCATGCATATTTTCATCACTGCTAGCATCTGTGGGGACACTAACATCAGATGGACTGCAGGAGGGTAACGCACCTACATCACCTGTGAATGCAAAGAAAGACTCTAAATTACAATAGACACACACACACACAGATGCACACACAGACACACACACAGACAGACACACAGACACACAATGCATGTGATTTGACAGACGGCATGCAGCATGCCTGTGATACAGCAGACGGCATGCAGCTCAGACATTAATAGTGTTAGTTATCATAACTCCCTGGGGTGCACACTACAGCAAGCAGGTGTCATATCAGTAGCCATGCAGTTCACACAATCATGATAGTATGCATGCATCCCCATGATACACCATGTGGACCAGAACAGGATAACAGTACACATGGCTGACATGACCTTGACATGTAATCTGCTGATGTGTGCATTAACATGCATACATGTCTGACACAATGGTGTCCTGACACATGTACAGCATCGTAATGGACATCACATTGCGGTGTTGTCTGTATGCCCTACAAATAGAATGCATGTTTAGCAAATGTGCATGAGCATGGAAGGGTAGTGTGAGCCGTCTACATTGCTATACAGTGTGAAGTACAGACACTGTGCCATTGCATGGCATCATGAGGCGTCTATATTGCTATACAGTGCATAATATGTACACATTTCATAGCCATAACTACATGCATACCCATGATATAACTGTGGACTGTGACCCACAATGCTGAGGTGTATACACACCAAACCATGCTGTGTCATGTGACAGGTCACTGGAGGACCGACAGATGACGCCCCTGCACAACTACTACAGAGTCTTAGCTGCCTGGCAACCATGTCCACACATAGCAGACTTGTCAATTCACCATGTCCCACATGACATTGATGTACCACACACACGAAGTGCACAGCTAACGGTGATGTCCTACAGCATCAAGGGAAATGTATAGTATCTGTGGCCTGATGTGGTGTCAATGTCTGCGGAAGCTGTAGAGGTGACTACTGTCATGCTATGACACAGTCGTGATGTTCAACACATCTTATATGGTAGACTTTGGTGACACCTCCACTAGCTGTGCACAGGCTTTTAGGATGTCCAGTGTACCACATCAACTGTATAATCAGTCAACTAAGGCTATAATTGGACCATGTGTGGACAATTTGCCGCAGGGTGTATACGCATCACATCTACTGTGTGGTTACGTGTCTCAGGCCATCCCCCATTGCCATGTGTGCACAAATGTGTGTGATGGCCATCAATCTCACATGTCTGTGTTGTCCCATGTGACATACACCCATAGATGTCAGATATGTCACCATCCACAGGGCTATGCAGACAATGGGTTGTATGTTTGGTATGTGGGGTAAGGGTTATGGGATAGTGTGACAATATTGCAGATGGCACATCACAATGTGTGCACCCATTGCAGGGGAATATAACACAATGGTGACTCCTGTGGGCTGCCCATATCACAGCTCACTGTGTGGTACTGTTTGCGTACCACACGTGCTGTTCCAATGTATAGTACATATGCCTAAATTGTACAACACCTCCACCGTTGTATGCACAGCTGTTCACACATGTAGCAATGACAAATACTGTGGTTTCATGTCGGTGTATCATTTCATTTGTATATATTGCACATGGGTGGCCAGTGTGAATGATGGGTGATGTGACCTGTATATCATGACTGGACCGAACATCAAGTGTATAGGTGTTAACTGGCCACATGGCGAATAGCTCTATGCTTTAACATGCCTGATACTGATGACAGTCTCACCTAAAACGGACTGATGTCTGTGCGGCATGCCGAGGTACCTGCATAGGGGTGACAGCAGTTTGAACATTATCCATGACTGTATGACAGCCACAGGGTGCACTGTGCATGTTAACACATCTGTCTGTACAATAGCATATAGTATGCACATGTGTGCATACACAGGGTAGCATACTGTAGCATGCAGCATGTGTTTAAACATACCTTGCATATGATGTTACATTACATAATGTACAGTGACACATGCAACTAAATGGGAAATAATAGCCATATGTGCAGTAGTGACTTACCAGACAACTCCAGGCTCATTGGTTGGGAGACACCCACCTCCAAGATGGCAGCTAGTGTTTGTGGACGCTGTTCTGAGCGTGTCCCTAGACTGGCCAGTAGCTCCTCGGTGTGTGTGAGTAGGGGCTGGGTTGGTGGCCCACCACCTGTTCCACCTTGTTCCCTGGCGATTGCAGTGGCACACTGTTTTGCATGTTGTATCAAGTCCATGCAGTGTCTGTGCACCTGTTGGTAGGTGCAGTTATGGCCACCCACATCATTCACCCTCCTATTACGATCCTGCCACAGGTTGTCACGCTGCTGGGCATGCTGTGGCACATGGCTGAATGACACCTAGTAGTTCTCGGGATGAGGACATCATCCTCCTGGCGGCTGTACGCTGGCAGGTGTGTATGAGGCATTATCTGTAAGACATAATGATGGTGACAGGTCACAGTATCAGAGATGTACAGAGATACTGCTGCACATACATTTCTAGTAAATCTAGTACATCTGCACAGTTATCTTTGCAAATCATCATGACACTGACATGACTTGACATGTATGTGTCACACACATGTAACACCCGTTATGTATTGGATATCATCACCATATATGTGTGTCACCTCATTACATTGTTCATACTCCATGTGAATGCTGTCTTGATGTGGGCATGTCTGTTTGCCTGCACTGGTATTCTTACCTATCAGCACATGCCTGGATGTGTCCACGGTAATGCTGTTGACCTTGATGCTGTGTATATGTCACATATCAACACATACACTGCCTTAATGGACTTGAGCAGTGACAATGCACACATATGCATGGAAACCTTTACTTGCATGTGTTTTGCCATATACATCTACACGGCACTGTACAGCTGTTCAACACCCTGCCACGGATCGCCTGTGTTGCACATGTGATAGACATGGGACAATGGTTATTCAGACGTCATTCGCAGGGATGGTTATCAACTATAGCATGTACGGGCAAGGTTTCCTAGCTGTATCCGACAGCCATTTTGCCACCGCGAGGTGCATCAGTGCCACATTACTGATCCAGACAGTTGATAGTACATCTACCATGCGGCCATCACACCATGTATGACAGAGATGACATGTGCAGCTTTGATGGACAGGGTTGCATGGTATGGCGGGAGTATGTCACATGTATGGCACAGGGATCTGCCCAGTATGTGGCGATCCTAGTAGTAGGACGGTGGCTGTCCATGACATATGTCTTTCAGATCAGGATATGGACATGTAGCATGTCCATCATCATAGTGTAGCACATGTCTTTATGCAAGGTAGACAGCATACTGCATAGTGGAGGTGAGGATTGTGAAGGCTGGTATCACCAATCCACGCATGGCCAATACCCGTTAAAGGTGATATGTGATCCAATATTGGTCACCCGAGTGCTGTGTATGCCTGTCCAATGATCTCCATGCTCATGGATGGCACCCTGTCATGACATGGGTACCTCATATGACTACCTAAGATGCCTAGAGACATCACCAACTCAGGGAGGTGAACTGCACAGCACCATCCCTTACACAGTGTTCATAATGTTGACCGCAGCCTAGGTGGTAGTTAATGGGTACAGGGATATTCACCTAGTAGTGACAATGCTGATATCATCCATCAGAATGTGCACATATGTCACACACCTCACCCACAAAGTCCATTCTGTATGTTGTTCACAACACTGAGACAGCTATTGCTCATAGGTCATGTCCATTCACATCCTTACATACACAGATGCCTCACATTTGTCTGTGTGGTATGGGCTACAATGAGGGTGGAGTACAACACATTAACCCTGTTTTACTGTAGCTGGCACTGGTGTGATATGCACATGTCACTCTGGCACCTTTTGTAGTGTTGATTCTGTCAACAGGCCACTGGTAGAACACAACTGTGACATACGAAGGTATATGTAGTCAAACATCCATACTGTCATGTACATCTGTACTGCTAACATCTACATTGATAACGGTTCATGGACTTGCAGACCATACTCAGCAGGGTTATAGTGCGGTGCCACCAATTATGACTGTCGTGACCACTTGTGGGTTGATATTATCCAACACCCTATCTGTATTGTATTTCCATGCCCAGCACTTGTTCATAACTTGTGAGCACTTCATGAGCTACTGATTAATATAGCACCCATTCCACACCATTTCTCACAAGTACACTGTCTGTCCTTACATTTCCAGCTTGCTTACAGTACAACAGCTGTTGTACACATGTAACTCACATATCTTGTGAGACATGGTTGTATATACAGGCATGTCCAACTGTCACGTACCAGTGCTATTGCCTGTCTATATGATGAATAAGTTGTACATGTGGCAATAGAGCAATTGTCTCATGTACACAGTCAATGCTCACCTCCCAACATATGACACTACAGCCTGTGGGAGATGTGCATATGCAGCCCTGCTGGGGGTAATGCTGTCACCAACCCTGACTGCACCTGACAATCATGTGGAGATGTGTAACATTCACAACACACCCCACTCTTCACATAGTCTCACAAGATCTCCACCACCACAGGCCACACATACGAGTACAACTTGTGCAGTACCTCTCCATACTCTGTGTAGGCATCAAAGGCAGCCCCCATCACCAAACACAACAACAATAACTTATAGCCCACAGACACATGTGTGCCCATCACATACAGCCAATAGGGTGTTATAACATACACAACACACCTGTCATAGGTGACTGTGTAGGCGGTCACACTGATGTTCCACTCAGCAGGCTACACAAGGCGATAGTCGCTTACATCTTGCTGTCAGGTAACTGGTTCTGCAACATAACCTATGCACCCATGCCACACCTCACCAGGTACAATTTGACTGTCATTCTCCATGTTAGTGTGACTGCCCTGATATGCAACTTCACAGACTACGTGTGCTGGGACATGCAATAGCTCACCGGTCTTGTAGCCCTGAAGGTATGGGCCAAGTCCTAGGAGCATTATGCATTTATCTGGACCTGATACCACTGTACAACAACTGACTGTGTCACTTCAACAGTTGCCTATGCTTCTGCTGTCATTCCACAGGCATCTGGTATCTGTCCACTTTGACTGACATGGTCAACAAAACACGATGCTTTGGCACAGATGACCTGCACCTGTCAGCCCTGGGAGTACAGATAACATGTAAGGCTCTTGCTGCTTCTATACTGCCTGTCTTGCACAGTTTCCAATAACATTCACCACCAGAACGGGAACAGGCAAGCAAAACATGGGGTCATGTGACACAATGCTTGACATCTTCATCTCTGACGCATGCAAGCAAGGCACTCCTTATAATGGCCCACTTCAATATCTCTGCAGTGACTGGGACCTGCCTCTAGGCTCTGCAAAGCACACCTGCAATGACAGGTTATACACAGACCATACCTTTCAGTCATGTAACCTGGACCGGCACACCCATGGCTGAGGTGTTCCCATATTTCACTATGTTGTACACACATCCTGGATAGTTACTTAGCACAATGCATCAGAGGTGCTCCACGTGCAACTAACTGTGGCCAGAACTGCTATACCCATTGTAACAAGCTACAGATTCAACAACATACCCCACGGTTACCAGATATAATTTCTTGGTGTACTGGACAGTAGGGCTCAGACAGGTACTACTGATGTGAGACTGACACTACTCCACACTTAACTGGGATAGCCACTCATGCACCGACACATTAGGCCAATGCTGTCCAGGATTCATTACCTCTACTCGGCTGGATCAACCCATACACACCACCTCCAAGACCAACAATATCCTTGACATGGACACTACCAGCATGTGACTGGTGTTCCACACCTGGGATTATCCCCTCATTGGTGGATTCCGAACATATGCTAATCACCCTTGTTATCCACATCCTGGCACCACACCCTTCACGGCCTACACAGTACACGAGTACTACAACGCCTACTACAGACGTCTTATTACAGCAGTAGTTAACGTTATGACACCCGTGCAGATGGACAATGCACATACAAACGCTGAAACATACCCCAGTGCACTTCATAAGCACTTATACGACTGCATGGATCATACTATTCCACACAGAGCCATGATGGTACCCACCAGATAATGAACGCCACTCTGGGGGTCCAGTTCCATGGACATCATTTACAACAACAGGTGGAGGCTGTTGCAAAGTGGAGTACAATCCTATGGGTGGGGTAGCTCACTGGTCAGCCTCAGTAGGGCTACAGGATCCCTCATCACATACTCCGAAACTAGCTATGTAAATATTACTGTGACACATTCCAGGGTGTACCACAAGGCATCATGGAGGTATGTCAGTGGTCAATGGCAATACCCACATCTGCTCTGACATACAGCAGTTACTCAGGAACATTACAGAACCAGGTGATGTTGGCAACATGCTGGCGGATGGGTTCATTGCTAACATTACACCCTCTCACTCCCTACAGGGCCACAATCCATGCAGGAACATTGCGGTGTCCCTGCGGTCACACCTACGCAGTACTAACCTGCACTCTATATGGCCTGGAACACTGGCCCTATGTGACCGTCCAACATCCCAGGCTGTGATTTACACAAACCTCTGAACGACATGTCTCCCCACTTGGCCACCATATTCAGTAATAGCCTTGTATCAGACATTGTGGCCCTTGAATGGCATACAGCAACAGTTATCACACTCCACACAGGTGGCGCCACAATGCACGAGGGGGACTATTGCCCTACACACCTGACTGGACTGTTCTGCAAGGTTATGGGGCACATCATCATGGAAGTCATTCACAGAGACATTGGTGGGCTCTGGTCCTTTGATGCCACCCTGGTTGGACTTGTTAGGGCCAGAGCATGGCTCCTACACATGGTGGACTCTTTTCATAGGTAGTTGATGATGGTAAGGGGGTCCACACAGCCTACATTGTCCTCTCATTGCCTTGCAGCACCGTTCTCCATTCTGGTATTGACAGCATACACATCCACCTGCACATTGACCCTTATGTCTCAGGATGTTATGCAAAGTGGCTCACGGACAGGACACACACAATGAGGGTAGCATACCATAGTACCTACTGTATTTCAGTTACACTTGGCGTACCACAGTCCTCAGTCATAGGGCCCCTCATGTTCGGTATATGCTTCCCTGAGGTACAGGCTAACACAGAGGGACTTTCCCTGCCTAGCTTTACAGACAACTGCATACAAAGTGCCATGATTGATCCATCAGCTGATACTGACCCCCTACATAAGGGTGTCACTGTGACAGATACCTGATATCAATATCATGGCCTCAAGCTGCATGACACAAGGTACATGACATCCCCTTTGCATTACACCACTTACCCACTGACTATCACATCGGTGGTAGTCCCCTACATACATGTCACATTGTACGTGCTCGTAGTACACACGTATGTCACACCCACTCCTTTGACAACCACATTGCCACTGTAGCGTGGATATCCTTATACGTGGCCACACTTATCTGTACTTGGTTTGTAGCTGGAACATAGGCACCCATTGTACCTCTGAACTCTAGACGTATACACACATTCAAGTGTACAACACCCCATTTAGGGTGTACCTTACACAACAGCTACAGCTTTACATACCACAACATCAACACGCCATGATGTTTATTGAGCTCTGATGGGTGACGTATGCGGCAGAACTACGGACACCATGTCTGTACACATTTGCATACTACATACTCAGGGGTGACCTCTGCTAAACAGACAGGGCCCATGTCCACAACAATATTCATGGATATACTCCACCTAAGCGACATAAGCAAAAGCCACTGTGAGCAACATGCTTATGGATATGTGCACACATGCAATGATGAGTGGGATGTGCTTGCGGGTTACATTCCCAAACCAGACACTCACCATGCTTTGGAACATGATTCCGATGTACATCACGCAGGGACACTCAGTAGCACTGTTCATGTGATACCTCACTTGGTGGATGGGAGACACATGTACGCCAGGGATCACTGCAGTGGCTGTACTGTGCAGAGGTGCAGGTAACACAAGGCTCTGCTGTTCACAGACAGGACACCACCCTAGAGATGTTCCACTGGTGTGAACACTGTAGTTGTGCTTACACATAGACTTGCCAGACTGCATAGTACCCCATTATGAACCTGTGAAGCTATTGCATGTCCTTTGTGCATGGTTAATTGAATAGCCCTTCCATTTAGATTAGCTATCATGCTATTACAGTGTCCCATGACTACAAGCCATATGTATCCTGTTATTGTATATTGTACATGCCAATAGACAATACTTTTGGTATGCATGATATGCCTGTTATGCTGTGTAGAATATCTGACATATCTACCTACAATACTGTACATTACACATATTTTACATAGTATCCCATAATGCAATGCATACTTGCACAGCGGGACCACCTTCGACATGTCATTGTCGTTATATGCCCATACACATGCCTACTGTAACGGTATATCAACATATACTATCCCCTGCTATGGCACGTACTTGTTGGACATACCCTACCACTGACGGTGGGTGGTATGGAATTGTTCTGTTTAAAGCCCTCATGTAGCATCCCATGTGGTGTCTGTGATGTTTACCTTGTGGCCCACTGCAGGACACACAATTTCTACAAGCGTTACTATGCTCAGCAAGACATCACTACATAATACCTTTTCCCACTTTATGTATTGCGGACACTTTTAATTAATACAAAACATGCTGTACATACACTAACATAATTAATACAAAACAGGCTATACATACACTTACATACCGAGTGTTCTACATATCTTGTTATCGTTCCGGACTTTCGTAACTATCTCTCTTATGGTATGAGCATACGGTTTGAATGTCTGGCAAGTCATCCTTATATACGTCTATACCTGTAACATGTTGTTTCCTGCCGCCAATTGGTGTTCCTGAGTGACTTATTACTTGCACATCAGCTGTACAGCTACTCCATTCGCCAATTACGCTGCAACAGTGGGGTATAACTGAATTTTCGACTTGGGCGTTGCCCATTTGCCCTACCTTTGGGGAGACGGCCTGTATTGTGCTTTGTTGTGTGTAATTGCAACTGCTATGTGTAGAGACACGTATAGTTTGGATTCATGTCCCCCATGGATTGTGTGTGATGGTTAGAGTATGTGGTTCTACATGTGATTGCACCTGTCATCCCAACCATCTGATAAGGGACTATTGCAAATAAAACCTGTAACATCGCCATTTGTTCCATTATACAACGGCTACGATTTCACATGGTGTCTTTAAATGTGTCTCTCACGATATATGTTAACGCTTCTGCAGATGTAATTGACTGACTGGATGTTTGTGCTGTAATTACAGTGTGTATTGCTATAGTTTCATGTGTGGGGATGTAAGTGGGTGTACGTAGCATATACAGGTTTGTGGGGCTTGCATTTCTACATATTATATGTGTGTGGGCTCCTTCCCTAATTAAAGAGCTATCAGTTAGTAGACTTTTGTTATGGGATTATACATTGGGCCATTGTTAATTGGTTTATATATAGTATGCAGGTGTGGTTGATACTTCCATACCTCCGGAATTACAGCGATATGTAAAGGGATGTTACTAACTGACAGCTGTCCCATGTATTTCTGTCCCAGATATTTGCAGTCATTGCAGTTGTGTTGGTAACTGAACCTCTTTGGCATGGGTTGCCACCTTTTCAAATGGCCATTGTGGGACAATTGCGGGACACACATCGGTGTTTACAGGCCAACACATATCCATGGTCAATACACAGGATAGCACATACTTTTATCCTCAATACATACTTATTGTTGTAGGACTTTGGCTACTTATCATATTACATGTAACATTTACGTTTCTTACATACAGGCATAACTTTTTAATGCAACTATTACATAATATATGGGATGTAATAATGTCCTAGAATCTCGGACAGTTGCCCTTTGTAATGTTTTATGTCAGGACACAACTGCCCAGGGAGGGGCTGTCCCTCCTAATGTGGGACAGGTGGCAACCGTATGCCTATGGCTAGCTATAACCACACCTACCATAATGATCTACCTCCGAGTTGGCACTAACAGACACACGATGCAGACACACACACACACACACATTACAGTCACACGGAAACGCACACAGCACCCTCAACACACACATACACAGACTACGGCAATCACAAACACAGTTGAAGACAGAACCTACGTGGACCACAACACCGGCAGCGGTAACTAAATGTCCCTTCATATCGTGATAATATTACTCGCGGTTCTACTGTTCCGGTACTGTGTTCTTTCGATCTTTCAGCCTCGTGGTTACACGTGTTGGTATGTGACACATTCCATAGTTGGTGGTGTCCTATTTATTTGTACCTCCAAGGTTTTATGAATGTCGTTGACCTATCTATATATTTGCAGATATCGGTGAATCCGTATATATCAACATATATCTCTCTATCACCCTTTCTATCTGTATTTTATATATATATATATATATATATATATATATATATATATATATATATATATATATATGACAGGGAAAGTGACAGGCAAACTACACCTTTCATTGTGTACTTGTCGGTGTATACTGTTTCCTGGACTCCGCTCGCTTGTGTCTGAAACTGTCACATTACACACCTGCTGTAGGTACATCTTGGCTACCATAGTGTTAGGTGATTGTATACATGACTGAGTGTTCTACTCCTGGCCATGGTCATTTTACCCTTCAGAGCAGGCGCTATTAGTACAGGGGTGAATAATGCTGGTTTCACCTGTTCTGGACATCATTGACCGTGATCTGCGTGATATTCAGAGAAACTTAGCCCTGTTTCTTGCATATCCGTATACTCATATTTAAACGACGCTTACCAGCACTGGGCAATGCATATTCCCGCTAATGTGTGCTAAACATGATCTGATGACCTGCATCCGACATGCATTATTCGTGCCTTCGGGATTACGTTACATCCCTTGCAGGACGTGGGACCGGGAACATGCACGACGGTCACTGCATTTACCACTTGGCCATCTGGGATTTGTACACATGTTATGGCATTTTGTATGTGAAGTATACTATGGCTGTTACTCCATACTGCACTCACATGGGTAACTCAGTTAGTTTACATATGGATGAGTCCAATTACTGGTATGTCCATGTGATGTTTACTGGATGTGCTCCAGCATTGGGTACGTATATCACAGTGAGCCACACTCGATAATGTGCTACACCTTCAAACGACCGTAGATGGAGCATGCTGGGGTGACAAATACCTGTCATGGGTACACCCCATGCCTTGACACAACATCCATTATTACATTATGTGGAGCCCCTCATTAACGCAGCAGAGAATCCGTGCAGAGTGTGTGCAGAACAGTGCTTACACACATGTGATCCTGCCATTGCCTCTGCTCCACTGAGCGACAGTTGGTTACTCAATGTTGTGGTGACAGCAGACACTGTTTGCCTCGTTTGGTGTATGGCCTCTGACAATTGGGCGTGTACCTACTGATGTGCCTAGGAACCTATACACACAGTACCAACATATGCTGTTAGGTGCGTGTACTGTTCAGATGTTGACATTCCTTGTTCCAATAGCTGTTGTGTGTACAATGTTTGAGGGCTGCCTATGTAGGATTCACACAGTAGGCCACCTATACATTACAATTTACAGGTGGTCATGTGTGTGTGCCATCCATTTTACTGTGTGTGCAGGTGGAGAGGTGTGTCAGTCAATAGGGGCCTACACTGTCAGAGTATGTGCTATACATTCCCTCTTTGCCTAGGCGTAGGCATATTGGGCATGCCTCCGTCTGCCTACTAGGGCTGGCACAGGGTGTTCATGGTCTGAATCCCGCTGTGCCTGTGATGGCCTTGGCAATTGTGGTGGGCTATGAGGGCCTTCACCATTTTGTCCCTGCTGCAGCTGTTTCCGCAGGATCATATTATGTAGCATGGCACATACTATGAAGATGTGGGCACACGTGCCTGGACAGTACTGCAAGGCTCCACCAGATGTGTCCAAGCAATGGAACCATGATTTCAGCATCCCAAACACATGCTCTATGATGATTCTAGTTTGTGCGTGTGCCTCATTATGGCGTTCTTGCATGGGTGTGTGTGCATTTCTGATGGGAGTCATCATCCACGGCTCCAGTGCATAGCCAGCATCCCCCACAAGGTGGCCATGTGGGATTTCCCCCCTGACAAATACCTGATACAGCTGTGAGGCATGCCAGATATGGGAGTCATGGTAGCTTCCAGGGCTGCCAGCACACACATCCATGATAATGCCCTGGGCATTGCACACGACCTGGCAGTTGATGGAGTGGAATCCCTTATGGTTTATGTAGCGCCTACCATGCTCACCGGGTGGTGACTTGATATGTATGTGCGTGCAGTCTATCGCACCCAGTACCTCCAGGTAGTGTGCCACATGGTGGAAGTGACGCATATTGCTGACCAACTCCTCCTGAGTTCGAGGGAGGTATATATGCTCATTGGCATGTGGTAACATGGCATCCAGGAACTGGTGTAGTACCCTGGATGCTGATGCCTGTAAGATCTCCATTATATCTCCAGTTGGCCTTTGAAAGGTACCTGTGGCTAGTATTCACAAGCTTACACATACCTTCGTGTCCACTGGGATGGGTTCCCCTCTGTTGTTTCTGGTTCTCAGGCGTGGCCGTCACAGCTCAACTATTTGCTGTAAGATGTCCCTGTCTACCCTGTAATGCTCCACTATCTCCAGATCATGTAGCCCCTGGTAGGTTACCCTTGGTCTGAACACTCTTCTCCTCCTCCGGGGACTGTGGTGGTTGTCAGCATCATCCTCCACAATACCGTCAGTCTCTAACACATGGTGATGAATCACAGCTATGGCAGCTCCCAACATGTACATTTTAAAAGTTCCCCGTGTGTTTACACCTATGGTGCAGTGTTTGGGAATACACAGGTGTGTGTAGGGTGATTTCACACTTTATATTATTGAGCTGTGAACACCGATGATGTCATAGGGTGTGTATGTACGATCATAGCTACAGGGTATCTTATGTGTTTTACTACAGGAACTACTATTGTGGTGCCTTTGGTGTTGAATTTCATTTGGCTGCCGTGGATTACCTCTTGCCCTTCCCTTAACATTTCTTCACGTTTCACCTACCATTTTCTGGCATGCATCCAGCAGCCTGCTTTCATTTGTACTTTCCTAGACCTGGCTTATCTTGCGTAATGTGTTCTATTGCCGGTCTACTGTAGGTTTGCTTTGCTCTGCTATGACATTTCTCCTTTCTTTGCAATCCGATGCCTCCCCTATCCTGTTTTGCAGGTTTCTGCAAGCAGACTTGTCAGCTGCCGTCGATTGCTCGCTGTGAGTTAGTAGGTGTTAATTGCTCAGTTGTACTCCAATTACCCTACTGTGGCATTTCCTTCTTTTCTTCCTCTGACCTTCCTGTTTGTGCAATGGTTCGCGGCGCGTGCATCCACTTACCGGGTTTCAGGCACGTTTTCACACCCATACACATGCGCTTTCGGGCACCATGTGTGCTTTCAGCTAAACGATTCTATACCTACCTCCCCACCCCTGTCCTGCAGCTTTGCTTAGCAATGGCCAGGCGAGATTTGCATTGCTCCAATGTGCTTACAGCTACGGTGGCACACCCCACTGCTGATGTCATGTATACCTCTGAACCACTCCTCTGTGTTATAGTGCTGCACCGTATGGTACATCCTTAATCCGGCGGGATGTTTGTGATTAAGTATTGCCTGCCTCATTGCATGGCATTGACTACTAATTCATAGTTACCACACTGAACACTGTCACAGACCCTTAGCAACCCTTGCAGCCTGGTTGTGGTGTACCATGCATACCATTGCGTATTATGGTGAAATCCTGATTTGTATTACATTGCGATTTTATGAAATTTGTATAAATTTTCTTTGTGTTCTAGTTTGCGCACACATGCCCTGCGGTTGTACTTTGCATTACTGTGGACATGACATTAAATGTTGTTTTTTAGGTGTTGTGCATCTTTTCTTATGCCATTGGCTGCGTATTTGGCCATTGGCATATGTTAACTTTGTAATACATGAGTCTGGGCCGCTTACATAGCTCTGATGTTCTGTTTGGGAAAATGTAAACCGTGTTTTTTGGTTTACATTTCTGTGGGCTTACGCTACGCCTGCACCACTTCATGAATCGCTATATACCTTCATTTGCATGGTGCGGCACTGCGCATGGGGTGATTAGCATACCTAAGCCGAGGGTTGTGCAGTTCTGGCGTACGCCAGTAGTGCACGTGGAATTGGATTCTACCTGAATCGCTCGACGGCCATATTTGGCTTTATACTGCCTACGCTATGCCTGCACCTGGCACAAGCTTCATGAATCCCAGGAATTGTTTTTTTGGTTGTTGGACATGATGTCTAAATCATACATCTTAACCCTGACTGCATGTGTTTAGAACAAAACTATTGTGACAATTTGTCACTTTCTTTTCAGATATTGGAAAACTATACAGACTGACTAGATGTCAGATTTTTACAAATTGTGTAGCATGTTTGGTAAATGGATCACTAAATATGTGGATACCAAAAATAATGCATACTGGTCCAACTTTTTATTCTTTTTACATAACAAACACATTAATATTGGTATGTCTTTAGTTGTAAACCATAATTTATTCAAGGATATTAAATAAAGATTTTTTCTTATAAATAAAATGTATTTGTTGGTTAAAAAAGAGATACAATGTTTCCTACCTGCAGTTATTCATTTATTTTATTTATGTTACATTTGTTAACTGGGGGTGTCTGACTGAGCTGAAAAGGCCTTTTTTCAGCAGAGGCCCGGGGAGAAAAGTTGCACATAGAAAAATTACAGATACATTTAGTTATTTAGACATGATCAGTATACACACAAATTACAAAAGACATGTTTTTACAGTGGTATGCAGCTCATCAATAGTTACAGTGGAGAGAACAAACAAAAAATATTAATTTAAAAATAAAGGTAATTAATAGATTTGTGGTGTACAGCTGAAATTTGGAAAATAGGTAGAATACATACATAGTACACAGGTACAGTACATACATTGTAGATTAGCCAGTGTTTGTAAGATTGAAAACTATTATCAAGTACTCTAGGTTCATAGGTTCATAGGATGATACTAGGCTATTGACCTGGAGACCTTTATAAGCCTAGCCAAGAATTTCACCCATGTTCCCTCAAAGTCAACACCTGTTTCCCCTGTCCAGCAGGGACAGAGGTGGAATCCAAGGGGTGTAGGTTCATAGGTTGATACTAGGCTATCGGCCCTAGGGCCTATACAAGCCGAGCCATAACAATTCCCTGGCTATTTCTTCCCATGTTGCCTCACAACAAAAGGTTCTCCCATTCGATTCTTGGTTGGAGTGTGAGGATTGCCTTCTGTGTGAAGTCTGCATGTCCTCCCCACAGTTGGGTGAGCATTCGAAAGACATGCGTAAATGGGCATGCCTTAGTTGTAGGTTGAACGTCGAGCTGGCACCTCGGCGTTCGTAAAAAAAATCTACTGCCAATCATTAGCGCACCGTAGTTCCGCTGTGGCCACCCCTAACCGGGAAAAAGCTGAAAGACAAACAACAACAACAACTATTTACTTCCCTGGACCCCTGTCTAACAGAGCAACTGACGTGATCCCTGGGGTGAATTTCCTTTCTCCCATCCAATCATCAAGGTTCCTTTTGAAGAGGGCCAAAGAGGTGCTCTGTTTGACATGTATGGGCAGTCTATTCCAAAGCCTGGGTTTAGATCCCTGGAGTATGTGGCTCTGAGGGATTGGGATTTCTTTAAGTGTAGCATGTCCAACAGCTCTGGGTTTGACATGGCCTTGTATGTTAAGCAGAGATCGCCTCTGAGTAGATGATATGCGACAGAGTATAGCTGGAGTTTTTTAAGGTGGTCAGCATAGGGCATCTGCTTTAGGCCTGTGATTCCTTTAGTGAGGTATTTCTGTGGCCTTTCCAGTTGTTGCAGAGTTGGTTTGTTGGTTGTTGGTTTAGTTTGTGTACCTTATCCACTTTCACTAACCTGGGGAGCAATCATGGCACTGCCAACTTTGCTTGAGATGTTGCCTAATTAGGTATTTAAAGGATGCTGTGTTTTGAATGCTAGTGGGTACAGAGTTCCATTTTTTAGTCACTGAACTACTATATAATCCACCTCCAAAGCTATTGTAGCTGTTGGTGACATCTAGTCGTAGTTTGCTTGATGATCTAAGATACCTTTTGGGTGAGTGATGTTGTACTAGGTTTTTGAGAGCAGGACACTTATTGGGGAGGTAATAGATCGAATGACAGATGCAGAGCTGATTGTAGGTTAGGAGGTTTGGTAGTTAAAGCCAGTGGAGCTGTCTCAGAGCAGTACAGTGATGAGTTCTATATGAGCAATTTGCAGCAAAGTGGGCAATTCTGTTATAGCAGGCTTCCATTTTGCTTAGTTCAGTTTTGTTGAGATTAGTCAGAATGGGAGATGCATAGATTAGAGTGGATAGAAGCTGGGAGCGAGCAATGGCTGATCTTGTGTTGTTGGTAAGAAATGGTTTGATACGGTAGAGTGATCCCATTTTGGCATGTACTTTTTTAATAGTTAAGTTGAGATGACTATCGAATTTTAGGTGGGAATCTATGGTTATTCCCAATAGCTTAGCCTGTGCCACTGGAGCAAATGGAGTAGCATTTGAATTAAAAATTAGAAATAGAAATTGCATGAAAGTTCCAAGATAAGAAGTATATATATAGTGTAGAGCTTCATCATCTTTTTATATATTTATTTTTTTTTGTCAACAGAACCATATTTTCTTTTTTTTTTCCTGCAGTGATTTCGTGAGTTTGGTCCCCATACAAGTAACTTGTTTAGAGTGACAAAATATGGTGGTGTAGTATGTGTGAATCATATCCATGTATGGGACATTTATTAGCTAGTCATAGATGCAGCTATATTATACCAGTAGAAAACAGGAGCTGCACAAGTCAGTCTTCAGAACTATGTCAAACAAATAAAAAAAAAGATCCTCAAAAAAGACTTAAGGCAAGCTTCATCAAAGGTACATCCACAGTTTATCCACGAAAAATAAAGTGATTTTTCATAGATAAACTGTGGATGTACCTTTGATGAACCTTGCCTTGAGTCTTTTTTGAGTAATTACATTAAAAAAAGATCCTTTCAGAATCTCCCACCCATCAATATATTGTTTTTGACTTGAAGAATTTTTTGTTGTTATAAAAATTTACATGTTCAAATGATTTTTTACATGACTTTCCTTCTGTGAGCTTTACCTTTTTACCTTCTGTATGGCTTAATTAAAGAGCTATAAAACAGAGCCCAGAGGTCAGTCTGTGAAGATAATCCTTTTCTTTTTTTTCACAAATGATGCTATAGTTCCTTCTATAGGACTGATGTAGACACACACACACTCACACACACACACACACACACACACACACACACACACACACACACACACACACACACACACACACACACAAACAAACACACACACAAACACACACACACACACACACACACACACACACACACACACACACACACACACACACACACACACACACACACACACACACACACACACACACACACACACACACACAGCTTGAAAACATTCTGAAGGCAGTGCACACTGAAAAACTTGGTGGTATACCTCTCTTCCATTGCACATTATTTTAGAGTTGATGATCTCATATTAATCACCAGAAGCTACGTTTACTATGCTGTTAGCTAGACAGAGATTTCTGGGACAATCTTTTGGTAAACATTTCAACATAAGTTGTTAAAATGACTGAGGAATTAGAAAGTGTCATGGATATCAATGTTGACATTCTAGTTTGCATGCTACAGAGAAAGAATATAAAGAGTCCCTAAACTGGTATATTAGAGAATTTGGCCACATGATTTGAAACTTGCAAGGTCAGCTACCAGGATGGTTTTACTCATGAGGCATTTACGTAATATACATGGACTACAGTAAGATGCTGATAACGTGCACACCATAGTAAACATGCAGACATGTAGATGATAAATCTTTACTAATGTGTTTCTAGGGCATAACAGAATGGCTGTCAAAGTTCATGACACACTTGTCAGACATAACCATCCATTTAGGAATGCCATTAGATTGTGATGTATTCTGGAGTTTGCTGAAGGATCAAGACAAAAGCTTTAAAATGCTGAAGTTACTAGTAACTAAAGTACCATTGCTACAGTAAATAATGTAGTACTGCCAAGAACAAGACCAGTTAGGTTTATAGATTCATGGGTGAATACTAGGTTAACTGTCCTAAAGGGCCATTTTAACCAAAGCAGAAATAGCTATGAAGATTGCAACTGTAGAAAAGTAGACCTGTTGCCTGTGCATCTAAATATATGATTAATGGAAAAGCCATGAATATACAGATAGAAACAAGATTATTGCAATAATTTTTAATGCAAAAGTTTTATGAATATGTTTACGGGAAGACATCAACGTAGAGTTGAGTCATAAGTCCATAAGTAACATTTTAATGAAATCCTTATATGTATACATGGTGGCTTTTGGATTGCAGATGATTTTGTAAACTCTTCAAAATATATAGATTGGAGATGCAAAACAAATGAGTTAAACTGATGCATATTTCGTATGCCTAAAGTAGAGCATGCTTATGAAACTGCAGAGGTGATCATGAAGTTCTCTGTGCTGTAACTCTGATATCAGTTACTTTGTAGAATCAACGGGGGGGGACTTTTAGTAGAGATGCTGTAGGGAGGAAATTTAATGTGGCATTATTATGACTAGATTTAGTTAGTTAGATAGTTAGCTAGTTAGTTTAGTTTACTAGCATGCTAAGTGGACTGGTTAACAGTCATGACCAAAGCACGATGATGCAATTCATAGACAGAAAATTATACATAATCTAAAGAATACACAGAGTTGTACACAGTACAGTAACAGAATAGAGACAATATGTTTGTATGTTATTTACAATTAGAAATGCAAGTGATATCATGCATGCATGTGCATTTTAGGTCGGCATTTAACCAGTGATCCATTGTTAAAAATAACACTTTACAATGCTGCGATAGCGTTGTCGCCTCACAGTAAGACACTGTCCGGTTCGATTCTCAGCTAGAGCGTTTTCTGCGTGGAGACATGTGTGAATGGGCATACCTTCATTGAAGGTTGTGCATCAGGGCTGGTAACTCGGCACGTAAAAATCAACTACCAATCATTAACAGACCAGAGTTCTGCTGTGGCGACCCCTAACTGGGAAAAGCCGAAAGACACAAACAAACTTTACAAAAAAGATGTTTGAGTTGCAAGGACTATCTATTGTCATGGAATCAAGAACATTTGGTGTCCTTAAACAGTCATTCTTTTTAGTCTTTTTTTTAATTAACTAAAATCTATCTATCTGTCTCACTTCTGCAGGTAGCCAATTCCAAACAGCTGAGCCTAGTCTAGAAAAAGCTCTTTCTCCTGTGGAGGTTTTAAAATGAGGTCTAATGAGAGCAATGCTATATTCTTGGCTGTCTGTAAGTATGCAGTTAGGCTGCTTAGTTTATTAATGTGTATTAAAGGGGAACATTATCCCATGCTTAATAGCTTGTAGATTATAAGCTAAGTAGAAATATGTCTCTGCCATTAACAGGTAGAAGTTGGCAAGGATGAGTTTAGGGATCTGCAAGAACAAATCTGCAGATTAATGCACAATATGTGGCAAATGCTTCCACTAACCAAGTCACATATCATGTCCTGACATGAATTATCCTCTTTATTATGTTGTTTCCTTATGTTTGATAACATCCTAAGATGCTACTGTAATTACTCAAACCATATATTCATGTATTATCGTGTAAAGAGAGAGACAGTTTCATCATGCATTAGCTTAATATCACAATGCACACAGAACAAAGGGTGTAAGACTAAATTATGAGTTGTTTAAAGAAGACAAAATTAAGAAAAGAGATTAATTCCAAATAAAATCTCTAGACTGGTGTGGTTAAAGCTGGGCATCTGCTTATTCCAATACAGTACATTCAGCCTTTGATTGTTCCCTTCTATTCCAACTATACTGAAGTGATAGTGGCTATGAACCTCACATCATCTTTGTGATTACTGTGCTCCAACTGAATGTTGCAGGGTGTGGTATTCAAGAACAATGTTTTAAAATGATCTACAATCCCCTTCTGTGTAATTCAAAACTTTTATCAATGATTGGGAGTCTGAAAATATCAGATCCAATGTATCAACAGCCAAAGGACTCAAATAGTCAGAAATACCTTCAAAAGAAGTAATGCATCTAGCCATCTGTTACTTGTTAATGGAGTATACAAATAAATGATTGTAATCTATATACCTCTCCCTTACTCAGCAGATGATGGGGATAATGTTCAGAAGAAAAATTCTTATGTCATTTTCTCTACCAGTGCCTGAGAGTAGCTTGCCAGTAGCAGATATCATTTGCAGGACAGAAATGAACAGGACCAGCTCTGTGACAGAGCAGTATAGCATCTTTCATTGCAAAAGGAAAGAGAATGAATATTAATGATTCTATTTCAGAGTTTTGAGCAGATATTGCAAATTCAAACAACTGCAAGAGCTCTACATGCACTACTGCACTTTTACATGTTACTGAGAGATTACTTTAATCTCTATAGAAGGAACACACAGCTAAGGGAGGGAGGCTGGCATAATGGTTAAGCATTTACCTTGCAGTCACAAGGTACAGGGTTTAATTCTCACATGAAGTAATTTGCTTAAATGGGCCCCAAGGGCACTTAGCCTAGTACTAATCTATGCACCCATTTTTTGCAGTTTGTCAGAGCGAGCATCTCCACAAGAAATTACTAAATGCATGCAACTGGGAATTATCTCAGTTTGCAGTGGAATCTTCACATGTAGCAATGCATTTAAAATACAAAAAGTTGCAGCAGCAATATATTTACTTTGTTTAAGCACATGAGTGGTTAACGGAAGATATGTTTGTAGGTACAGTAGAAGTTTGATTTGTGAATAATGTGCAAGCTAAACACAAAATCAAAGAATTCAAAAGAAGTCTATCTTACAGAATGACTGGAAGTAAAGTTATGAATGCCAACATTTTCAAGACAGCATGGATAAGAATTTATAGATAAATTACAAAGTTGCTGTATTTGAACTTGATGGGGAATTCAAGTGGTTGTCTCTTACCTTCAAACTGCTTAAGTCTGCATCCACATTGTTGCCATATTCTGGACACAAACTAAATCTACAAGGATAAACCTGATTAGAGTATGTGTACAAAAGCAATGTATTAAAGCAGTTTGTTTCTGATTGTGGCTTTGCAAGCACACTTAGCAACCAAACACATTAGAAAAGATGGTTGTGTGTCCGTGCAAAATATTGAAAATGTAAACAGCACTATGGTATAAAATGCAGTCTAAATGAGTAATGTATGGTTAACTGGAGAAATACAAATTGTTTCTACAATACAGTTCTGTGACAATGTATAAGAGATCTGTTCTAAGTTACTCATGGACAACACTTGTGAATGTTTAAGCAGTATTAAGGAGAAAACAGTGCAAGGACAATGTATGTTATTTGTGAGCTATCTTTCTGTCAAAATGCATTATGTTTAGAATTCTACATATAGCATGGCTAAAAGATTTAGATATTAGAATGGAAATGTGTCTGTTATGAGTGCTTCAATGACATGAAAGAGAGTGAGTAGAAAATACAAAGGCATAAACTGCAAATATCTATACTAGGCCCCCATATTAAAATAGCAGATTTATGCATTCATTCACCTCAAGGCCTAGAAGATGAAGAAACCTTTGATTATCCACACTTTGTTGTGTATTTTCATAGTAAGATTTCATTTCATGTCATACTCGGTTACTGAGTATTTATATGTATGTTTATTTATTTATTGATTTATTTTACAACTTAATTTACATGGCAATCCTCATTCCATGTGATAACACCTTCCCCCGGATTCACGAAACCTCCGTGTAAGACTAAATAAGTCTTACTCAAAAACTGCAGTTGAACGGTATGATGTCAGCGTGCAATGCATGTTCATTAGGGCACGCTGACTCCACTCCAAGTCTAACACGGACTGTGCAGGAAGGCAAGGGGCGTGTCTGACTGCTGAGCAGTCCTAAGGTCCACACCCCTGCAAGTGTCTGAATTGTGAAATGTCAACACACATGAGTGAGTCCACTCAAATGTCAATATACCCAACACTACACTCCCTCACATTGTAAACCCCAAGTAGAGTTATAAAATGTAAATTTTTTTTTTTTTATAATTCCCGATATAGCTGCCTGTATTTGCACGTGTTTGCACAGGTGTGCCCATAGCTTAGCTGCAGTTAGCAATGTCGACATTGAAGAGCATAACAACAAATGTTTATGCAAATCAATCCCAATAGCAATAGCATAGTGGTAGAGCCTCCGCACAAAGAGAAGATATTCATGGTTCGAGTCCCACCACTCTCCTTTTAAATTAGAATATGAAATAATTCCTGACATATATGACTAAAATATTACTAAAAAGCATTGAAATGGCCTATGTATCAGTGAACAAAATGTATATATATAGAAATGTAAGAAGGATCTTGAAATATAAATACCCGTAGCTAAGCAGCACTTTACCCAGCGCAATATAGTTGCCCACAGCTAAGCAGCGCTTTACCCAGTGCAATAAGTTTGCTTGGAGCTGCGCACCGCGCTAACCAGCACACGGTAGGGAAATGTGGAGCAACGTGGAGCAACATAGAGCAAAGTTACCTAAAGACAGCCACACCCCCTAGCCTGTCTGGACAGTAGTAAAATAAAAAGCAACACCAAGGTTTGAACCCGGGACACTGTGCACCATAATCAAAGTACTGAACCACTAAGCCATGCCAGCTTAAAATAAACATCCACTGTTAACATACATATACTTATAAATGTTATATTAACCATTGCTAAGCAGGTCAGCAGTCAGCCAAGAATTTTCACAAATGGCCAATCACAAAAAAGTGCAGGAAATGCGGCATATTTAAGCTCCATAGGTGGGAATACTTGCCATAACTGATTGTAGCTCCCATCTGCAGTTAGAATGACTGGTGATGGAGAGGATACTCACTTTCGAGCGCAATGCTGAGGCATCAAGTAGTCATAATACATGGTTTGGCTCCTTGTCCATCATCATGAGTCTCGACTCCTGCAGGGCCAGTTCCAAGGAATGGAGTATAAGGCAGAGGCTTGGAACCAGTTGGCTCATGATATCACCAGTGCCACAGGCGTCCCTCAGACTGGTGAGCAGGTCCGTCACCACCATGCAGACCTGAAGAGATAGAAGCAGGACCTACTGAACCAATGGATTCAGGAGGCCCGCCATTCAAGATGCCCCACTACTGAGTAGGTAGCCATGGAATGCAGTATGTAAGACATGCTAATATAGTCTATATAATGGATAGGTATGTCTCAATATCCCTTCATTTACTTCACAGCTGCAGGTGTCCGTGCTGCGAATCAGTAAGCCTATGCAGATAGGCTGCTAAGGCTGCACCACCAGGCAGGTTAGTAATTATTCTGCATGTATTGTTATATAATATATGTGAGAGAGCATGAAAAAAGTGTTGTAGCCCAATAATACAGCTATAAAATGCCCTGAATAATTTATCTGCATGTACTGTTATATAACATAAGTCAGAGAGCCAGAAATATAGTGTAGTAACCCATTAATAAAGATAAAATAAGTCTAGAATACTATCTCTGCATGTACTTTCATATAAAATAAGTGAGCGAGCCTGAAAAAGAGTGTTGTAACATATCAATAAAGGTATAATATGTCTTGAATAGGTCTTCCGTATGCACTGTAATATCAAATAAAAGAGAGAGCCTGTAGAAAAAGTGTTTAATGTAATTAATAAAGGTATAATACTTAGAGTGTGTCTGTGTCACTTACTTTGAAATGTTGTTGTACCCTTGCATTAAATAAATAGTACTGTTGTATTAAGTGCTGTCAACCCACAGTTGGGCAGTCCCATATAAAGTGGATGAAGGAAGTGCCAGTAGCTGTGAAGCATATATACAGTCCTCAACAGTCGGTAAATGACTGTCATGCATAGGTAAATCTGGCACACGATTAGCTTGTCAAGGTGTTCCCCAGAAATGTGAGTGTGCTACATGAAATGTAGGGTTCTGTAGAAATTTAACTGAAAATGTCACGTGAACACATCCAGATATGTAGATACATAAATATAAATATAAAATATAACTATGTAGCAGTAACATCTGCATCTTGGACAGTTAGCATGTCAAATATAGGTCAGGCATATAATGAACTAGCCAAACCCATTACACAATCTAATGCATGTTGCCTAGTGTAATAATACATGTAGGGGATATACACCTGCAGTCAATAGGAATGTAGTGTAGAGTAAAAGTACTTATGAGATGTTAATGGAGGTTTCTTTTTACACCCTACTCTATGTGCATAAACAATGCAATTCCACACCTCAATGGGTATGTCTAATCTCAAAACATTTGTTGGGACATATGTCCTATTGTTCTATAAATATCTGCATTTTCTTTGATGCATGTGCCCTGTTCAAACACTACAATCTTGGTGGCCTGTTGCCACCAATAATCCCTGCATGCTGTTGTAATGTTCATTGTCGTTCAATATATGCATGTGTTATGCTTGCTGTTCAACTGTTGGAACCCTGGTGTGTTGGGTTAATGGGAATATTACTGCATGCTGTTACAACTAATTTGGAATGCTGTTGTCTATGTTGTAATTAAACACACCTAATCACAGAACATATGGGAAGGCCGGTCCCAGCAGACCCACCTGTCCCTCCTCAGCTGGTGATTGCACCTGGCACCAGCAGGTCTGGTGCCCAACCCGGGCTACCCTCCTTCGTTGGTCCTGTGCCACCTTCGGGTGGAAGCACTGCAGGGGATGGGGCTCATCCCCCCTGCAAGCGTGGGTGGAGAAGGGCCACCTGTCACCCTCCGAAGAGTCTGGGTTGTGGTGCATAGAGAGTTCCAGCATTTAGTCGCTGATCCCCTATGCCAGCTCAAGGCGAGAGTGGTGCGACTCATGGGTGAGCCTGCCCTTCCTACGCAGCCCCCAGCACAGTCAACCTCGGGGCTGTGAAGGTGCAGTGGTGACTGCCCATGGGTGGGGATCTCAGTCCCACTATTACCATCTGTGGGCTCACGGGCTTGCGATTTCCAAACATCCATCCCCGCCAATTGTGTTCACCCACCCCATGTGTCATACTCTGCCCCTGTATGCATCTTGTTTGTCTTGTCTGTTTACCTCCCCAACCTACCTCCCCAAATATACCTACTTCCTCTACCTCACATTCCACTCTCACCTGAAAAAAAAAAAAGGGCAATCTGTCCCCACAAAAAAATTACGCCCCATACATAGCTGCCCATTTCGCACACATGTCCACTGGACATGTAAACTGATAATTAGAATTGGCAGTACAACATACTTTGTTGTCAACACCCCTCTCTCAGGGGTGGAAGGTTTCAAATTTCACTCCAAACTTGTAACATATGCACAGCTGTTGCTGATAAAGAAATGGGCAGCTATGGACCTTCCCTACACCTGTCCTACTCATCCCGAGCTGGTTTCCCCACTGTCTTTTCCTCTTTGTGCCCCCTTTTTCACCACTTTCCTATCTCCCCATTTTCTTTTCTTTCAATGAAATTAGCACAGGGGTTAGCAGGAGTAAGCACTTTTAAGCAGTAGTTAGTGGGTTTGAGCGAGTGTGCGCATGTGTGCGCTAAGCTTAGCACCGCTAAGCGTCACGCAAACTCACGCAAACCTGCTTACAACTACTTAAAAGTGTCTTAATCACTCTGTATGTCAGGGCCCTTGTTCTGATCAGCAGCAAAATAAAACACCTCTGTCAGTCTCAAACCCCAGACCTTGGACACATTTGACTGCATGAAGTACCACTAAGCCACAGCAGATATACAATAACTTGGTGCTGAAATAAATATATCATGCAAAACAATGAGTGAATGTAAAGGAAAAATAGGAAGACCAGAACATAAAGCTTGTTCTGTGGATCTTTACCAGCAATTGTTGTGGAATTGCATTTCATGACTGTGATAAGAGAAGCAGCCATTCTAGCAGCAAATAATGTTATTGAGGCACGATACAACCCCCACACAGTATCATAGCAGGACAAACACTGGCATATCTGATTAGGGCAAAGGCCATACTTCCTGATTGTGAAACATATTTTAGTTGTGTCCCTCTGAATCCCTCTGAAAAGTACTGACGTTAGTCAGAGAGGTGGTATATTACACAATACATAATCACACTAATAGAGTAGACACCGCTAGTACTTCAAAAAAGGAGTACTAATCCATATGCACTGCTTTACTCAAGTCTACACTTACTGTCTCTATTAGTTGGAAGGTGTACCTCACTTTTAACTACCTATCCCTGACTCCAAGCAAATATGTATCTGAGTGTTTCATAGGCCTGGCAGAGGCACAAACACACAGGCATATCAGCTCATCTGCTGTTACACACTCTGCAAATAGCTTTGTGAGGACTTCCACAAGCATACCCTTATGTAGGAGTACAACACAGAAATACCAGAGGATCTAGCCATGTACTGGTAGCAACTGACTGTAACAATGCCATTGTACCAGTGCTGAAAACACCTGTGCATTGCACAGACAAAGAATAACAGGCTAACATCTGGCTACCATCTGGATAGGTTCACAGTTGGGAACTATGTAGACAGACCACCTGCCTTGATAAACCAACAGGTACACACCAATCCATTAAGTCCAGTAAGATAACACTCACACAATAAGATGTAATGCTCTCTGTATGTCTGCACTCCCCCCCATATTTTAAATATACGTGCGTTTAGGGTCAACCAAGGATGTAGGTGGGCATACTCAGTAGTGGAATTGTCCAGTTTACATGAGACTTCTGTGCTGTCAACAATAAAAATACACAAACCCTGCAGAAGTGAGTACATCAATATGCACAGTATAACAGTCCACAAACAGTTCATGTGTCAAAAGAATACTTCTCAATAACTACTTTTGTATGGCAGTCAATTACATACGTAGAAAAGACACTACATACTCGCATATATCTTGTGTAAGCATTTGTAGGGGTGAGTTGAACTCTACACTGATAGCTCTGTACTGGAAGTGGCAACAGTCAGGTCTGAGTACAACATGTACATCACTGTCTACACCTCTAGCCACAGCAAACAAGCATGGGCCCCACTCTGGAAATCTGAAAGGGCTACGCCTACAAAACTTAGCAATTTATAGCATTGGGTTGTTATGACAGTGAGTACTGCAATTACCACACAGCAGGCTGTATGCATTTACCAAATGCTGGGCACCAATTGGTGCAGAGGTCATCACATGCACATGTGCAGATACCTATAAAAGCAGACTGTACTTGCTATCCCCACATGCAATCATTACATTGCACGTGATAAAGCATCACTGAACTTGTGAATGAGTAAAAATAGTTATTACTTAATAACACAAAAGTTTAATTAAGTAGAAATACTTGCGTGAATCAGCAACCAAATATATTAATTAAGTAAAAAAAAAAACTTAATTAATAAGCAAAATGACTTAAGCAGGAGCAATCTTTACTTAAGTAACATCAAAAAAAAAAGTTTGTCAAAACATACACAGACGGACCTGAATGTGACAAACAGGTATGTGACAGATATGTGATTACCGGCAAGTAGTAGATGTTTATGAAGAGTACTGTAAATACTTTGAAACATGCATATGTGGCAGCAGTATATATTTATGCACTGATGCCATGCATGACTACTGCCATGGACAGATTAGTGTGTAGCTGTGTGCAGTGGGACATAACTGTGACATATGTAGCTCAGCATTTAATGTCAAACATCCAATCATGTCATCTATGTTCTGTACAGGACTGTGTATAATGGCTGTCTGGGGGAGTAGTGCAAACAGCTATATAAACCTGTATGTGACAGAGTAACACATGCATGATAGTCATATAATGTGTAGCTTAGCATTGGCAACTGCTGTACCAGGCTAGTATAGTAATGTAGCATTAGCAGCTATAAATACTCCCTGTAATATTACTGTTATGCACACATGTGACAACTGTTCATGTAGTAGCAAGGCCCAACAGGTCATCCGTGAGGTCTACAGATGTACAACAGTGTGTACCTTGTGTGTGTATGGCACAAACATATGTAGAGATATTAATGTGTCAGATATATTAGCATCTTAACATGTGCATAGAGCAAGGTGCATACTGCAACTGTTTGTGAAGGTTGGACATATATATGTTGCTGAAGGTTGTTATGTGCATATTTTCATGTAGGTTGTAGTGTGTGGCAAACAAGACAGCATACAGTGCTGGTATATGGCATGTGGTGTTTAAACGCTGTGGGTATGATTTGCTAAGTTTATAGTCTTCCAGACAAGAAGTCCTGCTAAAGATACATGGCCTGAGAATACCCTCAATGCATTCTGCACAAGACTGTGCAAAATTATTACATAACTGTATCTCTCTCAACCCTTGCATAATTGATATTCCCACCATGAATGGTGGACTGTATATGTACCTACATGTAAATCCATATGTACACCAATGGATGTTTATATGTACTCTCAAGCTCAATGTTGTAAATGTATTGCCATCCCTTTTGTTAAAAACCCTGTATCCATGAACTACCACATAGGTGGTAGTCTACTCAACACCAAAAGTGTGATAAGAGACCATGGGACACAGGTGGACAGTAGTGTCCCTTTTGATAATCACAGTGCCACACTAGTCATGTAAACTGTGTATGGTCCACATGTCATCACAAAAGGTGTGTCATCCATGGAATCAGAGGTCAGTGTTCCACTCTACTCATCAGTCATAAAACCCATCATAGAGTACAATGGGCCTTTTGGTATGTACCTCAGAAGACATCTACAGCAACTGTAGACCCCAGGCACAAACACCACAAAGAGTATTAACAGACTCAAACAGATGCCCTATGCAGTCTGTCTTCCAAAACAACAGCTACACTGTGTCGCATACCGCCCACCCAGAGCCAACCTCTGCCTAACATACAAAGCTATGCCAAACCCACAGGTGTTGGACATGCTCCATGTCAACAGATCAAAATCCCTACAAGCTACACACTGTACTGATCTAAACCTTGTAACGTCAAAAAGCAGAACATGCTGGAGTGGTACATTCTCATCTCAGATACATACCATACCCTGGAACTACCTATCAATAGCAAAGAAAGGTCCTCATTAGCAGTCATCATGAATAATCATGATGAATGGATGTGAGATAGGAAATACAACCCGGGAATCACCTCTGTGGCTCTGCATGACAGGGGCACATGAACTTAAATTACATTGGTGTTGAAGGGCAGGGTACCATATGGCTAGGTTTCTATAGGCCCTATGTCTAATAGCCTATGAGCTACCTATGACCTGATACACACACACATGTACATGTTGCATTAATTGCTATGTGAGGTTGACTGAGTGTGATGGTGAATGTGTAGGTGAATGTGTCAACGCTGTGTATATGTGTGATAGCCTAGTGGGAAAATGTTTATATCATGATATGCAGTGTTCTATCTCTGATCCCCACAAAAGATATGTATGCTATTGCTAGGCAGCAAAAGCAGTATGGTATACCGTGTGACATAGTCCCATGGTGTTGACTGGAGTGTGCCATTGTAGGCTAAAGTGGTACATGTATGCTCATTGATTGTTAACACTAGTGAATACAAATCCTGTATGAACTGTAGTACTACCTGAAGCTGTAGGCCTAAACAGCACAATATGGTGTATATCCACATTGCTTTGAAACACTGTTTTGTTTGTTACCTGTAGTCCTCTCACATTACATACCTCAGGCATAAGGTTTTGTAAGTGCTGACACATAGTACTGTATGGTACACAGGTAAAGCTCATCTGGGTTGCCATACCTTTGTGTCTTGTAGGTATGTCTGATGTGTGTGTGGGTATGCCTATAACATGACCTCAGTCCTATGTGTGTTACAGGATATAAGTGCATATCTAGCAACATGTATAGTGTAGTACAGCAGTATGCCACCTATATTGATGAATGTGCACATATGTTACTTAGGGGTTTGCTATCAACAAGTAGTATGGTGTACTGGTAGTACTGTAACTGTACTTTGCAATCATTTCAATGGATGACAAATTTCTGTATGCATTAGCTTCATATATACCTCCTGTGGCTAGGTGATGCATTGTGTCGCATGCAGTGTGCCATGTGCTGTTGTATAGTCTTGCATACTGGTTTCACTTTGTTGCTGTGCAGAACATGGTTTAATATATAGAACGTGCCAGGCACTGTCAGGCAGTTGTGGGCTGAGCACTGATGTGTGGTATTAAAAGTGTGTATCTACTGACAGCCAATAGGTTGCTATATATGGCATTTCATTGATATCTGTACTTTAGAATGTTAAGTGTGCCACAGGACTTGCTCACAATAATTGTTTTATTTTCTTCCAGGGACATGTCTCATCATCGCAACCCTGCCTATTCCCCTGCAGAGGAGGAAATAATTATATCCACCCTATTACAACATCACACCCTGCTGTTCTTCAGAACCAGCCAGAACCAGCATGAGTGCCCTGCACTGTTGCAAGATGTTGTCTGTCAGGTTAATGACATAGGCATGCATAACTGGACTTATGAGCAGGTACGCCATCACTGCAGTGATTTAATCAGACATGTCCAGCAGCATGCCTCCGATGTCCGCAGACAACAGCTTGCCACAGGTGGTGGTGCAGCATCACATCTGCCCCTCACCAGAGTGGAAGAGCTGCTCCTCAACCACTACAGCAAACATGTGTCATCATGGAGGCCGGAGTCACCCAGCAAGTTGACTCGGAGCGTGCAAGTAACATGCCATATCTGTAGACTACTGTTAGCTTGATTGTTAGAACATGCATATGTCAGATGTGAACTGTGTATTTGGAAGATGTGGAGCCTGGTGTTGTGCAATACTGATAATTTGGAACATAATCTGTATGCCTGTGACTGTCAACCATTGTACTACTGTAAAATTGCAAACTCACAGCAGCAATGCCACAGTTGTTGACACTGACAAACTGTCTCATATCCTTGTAGGTCCCTCTGGTGTGACAGCAAGACAGCAGACCCATGCTGGTGAGTGTTCTACATTTCATATGGCAAATAACATGTGCATGTCATAGGTGAGTTTTAGGCCATATACACATGTACAACACCTACACCTAATGCATGCTCTGCAAGTTTTCTGTGGGACTATACACATCCCAGTAGCATGAGTGGCTGCCTCAAACACATGCTATACACAGAGCATCCCAAACAATTGTGGTACACTGTAGTGGGCATTGTATAGGCAGAGTAAATACACATGCACACAACATACACCACCTTGTCATATGCAGTATGTGTTAATATGATATGCATGGCGTATGTAGACACCTGCTGTAAGGTCAGACTCCAGTATCCCAAATGTCATCCACACAGCACACATACTATACCTGTGGGGTAGAGGCCTATCATGGGGCAGTGCAAAACTCTTCAACAAACAAGACATTCATGTTAGGCAATGCTCCCTATTGAACACCTTACATACCCATGTAACAACTGCATGTGAAATGGTTAATGTATCCACAGTGCTGCAGTTCAGGTACAGCAAGATAGTTGCCAGTGTGGCACACATTAGTGGCCTTGAGTGACCATATGATGCTGCCTGATGATGGCTCATGGTACTACACTACATCCAGTTACAGTAACTACAGTACAACACATAAAATTCATTGCTATACACCTGACAGTTGTGTACATCTATCCATGGTATGTATACCTGTGAGTGATGGTGCACAGGACATTGAAAAGCATTTAATACTTGCACAGCAATGTTGTGTCCATGTACACATTGTGTTCCAGGGTGAGACCAATCATTGAACAACACACATGCATCAAACACATGTATACTGTTATTAACAAGGACTATCTACACTCACACTGCATGCTGTTGAGCAACACACATCTTGCATGCTGACACGTGTGATAGGACTCTTTGGCTTGTGATACTGTACTCCATCATCAACTACTAATGGGTATGTTCTGGATTGCTGTTGGTGTGTGTGTGTGTGTGTGTGTGTGTGTGTGTGTGTGTGTGTGTGTGTGTGTGTGTGTGTGTGTGTGTGTGTGTGTGCGTGTGTGTGCGTGTGTGTGCGTGTGTGTGTGTGTGTCTACTTTAGTGAGTAGTGTATTTGTGTTCATGTGTGCATGTGTACATGTGTGTATGTGTTCATGTGTGCATGTGTTAATGTGTGCGTGTGTTCATGTGTGCATGCATGTATGTGTTCATGTGTTCATGTATGCATGTGTGCATGTGTTCATGCGTGCATGTGTGCATGTATGCATGTGTGCATGTGTGCATGTGTGCATGTGTTCATGTGTGCATGTATGCATGTGTGCTCACATCATGTACAGATTGTAAAGTGTGTTTCCTGTCTCCCTCTCACAGGTGCTGAGGTTGTGTTGGTTGAGTGCAGCAGGGAACCTGAAGACACCAGCACAAATAGTGGAGATGATGAAACATGTGTTGTGGCACAGGCAGGTTTGACAGGGTCTGTCATTGTTCCGCCAATCGACAGTACACAGCTTTCCACACCATCTATGCACGCATTCATACTGCCAATACATCCCTCATCACCAATGGCCTTAGCTGAGGAACAGCATACAGTAGTCATTGACCAGGATAGTGTGGTATCTATGGCACATGCAACCCCTCACAGCAGCCATACCCAGATTCCTGGAATGGTACCACATAGCCGGATGTCCAGGGGTTCTCGTGGGAGTACTGCTGGTCATAATGCCCCTGGCAGATGTGCCCCCACAGGTCTTACAACCTCAGGTATGTTCCAGGCTGTAATGCAGGCACAGGCACATATGTAACGGTATACCAGACAGGGACTGAGTGCGTAGCGGGCCCATAACACTGCTATCAATGACAGTATCCGTGACCTTGCCGGTGCAGTGCGTCACTACACCAAGGTCATTGATAGACGTTGGGGGGAGACATTAGATGTCCTCCACAATGTCATGTCCATGTGCCAGGACAGTGCAGGACAGCCAAGACATTGACGTATGCCAGCAACATCATCAGCTGGCAGTCGTCGCGGATGACACACAAGTCACAGCCGCTCCCGTAGAGGCAGTAGCAGCCCCAGCAATGTTGGAGCAGGGCTGTCAATAGACCGTCAGAGAAGACCACATGCACATGGCTCTGGCCAGTCCCAGCAGGGACATGGGTCCAGTCAACATCCATCTGCCTCTGATGATAGTACCCAGTCTGGCTTAGTACCCAATACTGTCCGTTGCACCCCTGCCAGGCACAGGTACTGTGTTCGTGGCCAGAGATGGTGATCTGTACAGTCTGGCAGGTACAGTCTGTGGCTGTCCCACAACCTCCTGTATATGGCAGCCACATGGTGGAACTGTGCGCATGCAGACACACACATAATCCAAACACCTAGGGCTAACACATACACACACACATTACATCAACATTGACCCATGCTGTACTGTTGTCCCTCACACACACACACACATACACACACACACACACACACACACACACACACACACACACACACACACACACACACATACATATCGATTGGATGAGTCAATGTCGGGCTCTGGCAAACCAACAACACACCCTGTGCATATGATGAAACTGTGCCACCTCCTGTCATCTGTAACATTGATGCAGGAACAGGCTAACATGATGCTGATGAACAGGGTGACTTTATAGCAGTGTAGTAATGTTAGCATGTTGTCAACAATAAAGTGTAATGATATCCTTGTAGGTATATCTGAGCAGGCATGATGCATTAAAGCTATGATTATCAATGTAGTATTGTTTACACCAGTGTTAATTCCAAAAATGTATCGTCCGGCCATGTGCCACTTGGCTGATGTGTGTAGTTTTGGCAGCATGTGTTGGTGAGTGGACAGTACGTGTGTGATGTGTGCAGTACAGATTTGCAGGTGTACATTTGTGAACATGGTGGAGGTGCACTGTCTGCATGTACGTGCATAGTGGACACATGGGAAGGGTAGCATGCCCTGTATTACACAGTGTTAACACTTCATAGTTTCTATTGGTGGCCAGTATGCATTTTACTACACATATGTTTTAACTTGGGTACACATGTGTGTATGACATGGTTTGACACTATGCTGTGGGTGATACTGTTACTATCTGTCATTGGCTTGCATTCTGGTAATATACACAACCTCAACAGCCTGACTATAACCAATCGATAGATGATGTCTTGACAACCGACACACAGATGTAGGAAACTCAGTAGCATTTGGATCCTTCCGGTACTATACTATACCAGTAACCAGTGGTATTGACCGCCACCCACTCCTGGGACCACTCCTTTTTGGCATATAGCCCTCTTAATTGCAAGCAAACACACTAGGGATATGTCCGTCCACATCTGGAAATGCATACAGTGGCCTACAATGCATTCTCCGGATGAAACACTTATCCTCCACAAGGGTATCATACAGACAGATACCTGTTGTCCAACCCATGCTGTAAAGCTGTAAGCCAAATATAGCATAGTCATCCACATTTATTAAACATAGTATCCCGACAGTACCACATAGGTAGTTGCCCCATACATGTAGAATGGGTACCGATGTGTACATACAACCAAGTGTTATGTCATCTGTCCTTTGGTATTCACATTTCCATGGGTATTCTGAAGTCCCTCGGTGTATCACATAACCAATAAGGGGTCTGTATGCATATCCACAAAGTTGCTGTACACCTATAATCAATGTCCATTATTGACAGACTTTGTTGTGTTTGAACATGTCTGAAATGTACCCAAGGCATGAGCCCTCACTCACACTATTCTATAGAAACTGTAATGGGTGTGTGTGACACAGATGACCTAGGCCACAGATCACTACAGTGGCTGGCCTTGTCACAAACATACATACATATGTGACCGAAGGTCTGAGAAGCAGCAGCACAATCTGTCATAGGTAACAGATGTATTCATGTAGAAAGCAGGATTCACACCTATGAACGAATTGAGGTCACATATACATATATGTATTTGCCACACAGATACCTGAAGTGTGCAATGCACATACTGTTGTTATACTGATATGTCATACAGTAGTAAAAGCTAAACACACAACACATTGACCAACAGTATCACACACATACTTAGCAATTGCAGGATTCAAACCCCTACCCAGCTATATTATGATACTAGAAAGATACTCATTAACACGACATGCTAAATGCTTTACTGGGAGTTTTTATTTCCACTGCTATATTTGTAGGATACTGACATCATCAGACTTGCCAAACAGGAATGTAACACTTTTAAGATGTTTTCCTAGTCTCCAAAAAGGGCAATTCTCTCAAAGGAAATCACACAAAAACATACACACCCCCCACTCAGCAATTGCAGGATTCAAACCCCTATCTAACTATGTGATGATACTAGAGAGTTACACATTAACATGACGCGCTATATGCTTTACTGGGGGTTTTGATTTCCACTGCTATATTTGCAGGATGCTAACATCATCAGACTTGCCAAACAGGAATGTAACACTTTTAAGGTGTTTTTCTAGTCTCCAAAAAGGGCAATACTCTCAAAGGAAATCACCCAGAAACATACACTCAGTAATTGCAGGATTCAAACCCCTACCTAACTATGTTATGACACTAGAGAGATACGCATTAACATGACACACTACATGCTTTTCTGGGAGTTTTCATTTCCACTGCTATATTTCTAGGATGCTGACATCATCAGACTTGCCAAACAGGAATGTAACACTTTTAAGGTGTTTGCCTAGTCTCCAAAAAGGGCAATACTCTCAAAGGAAATCACACAGACACATACAGCAATTGCAGGATTCAAACCAATACCTAACTATGTTATAATGCTGGAGTGATATGCATTAACATGATGCGCTATATGCTTTACTGGTGGATTTTATTTCCACTGCTATATTTCTGGGATGCTGACATCATCAGACTATACATGGTAATGTGTGTGCACTTAGTTTTATGCACTCCTAGGACTGAGACATGGGGGACAGCAGGTGTTACCAGCTTGAACAAGACTCCATGTTTCTTACCTTGTGTGATCTATCTGTGGCCCAGTTGCCAATCCATCCGATGGCATTTTGTGGATACGACATGTGACTGGGATGTTGGAAAAGGCCTATTCAAAGTGTATGTGGGACATGTGTAGCTCATTTCATTGATGTATGTCTTGGGTGGCTGCCTTGCAAACAGTCTAGCAGGTTTGGGAAACATGATCTGCCCATGACCAGTCCAAATTTGGTGGGTTGTGTGTTTATAGGCTTCCAATAGCTCTGTTTCTGACTTCAGTCTTGATGGACTTCATGGCCTTGCAGATCAGACTTCATCGGCTTATAAGACTATAGTTCCCATGGTCTGTTGTGCACCAACACTTGTGTAGTGTGCCATATGTTGCTATAACCCATTCAACAGTTTCATATCCTGTGGAGAGGGTGAGGCTCAACAGACTGTTCAGGTGCAGGGTCTGTTTGTTCTGCAGTTCACTTATGACACATATAGGGGCACAATGTAATCCAACTGATGCCATGTTTTCAGCTTTGGAAGGAGCTGTTTACCCATTATATATGTGATATCTCCTGGTATGATGATAGGGCCTTTTGTCAATGGGAGGTGGGTATGTATGTATGGGCCTGTCTGACAGGATGTTGGCATTGTCAGTCATTTACAGTTGGCCCTGACTCAGGACATATATGAATGTACATTGCTATTTATGACATAGCTGAAGGAAGTGTCATGGTTCTGTATGGACTCCTTCGCAGATAATCTTTCCATGACCTGGAATGGATAGTGTTTGGAGTGCACATTGTTAATTGATGATACTGATTTTGTTTTTTTTTTTCTTTGCTTTTCAACTTTGTGTGAACAACCTAAGTATCTGTAGTACATATTTGATTATGACTGGGTTCCAATATATTATATATGTGTCTGTTGTCATATCACTGTGTGCACAATTCAGGATTGGTGAATTGTGAGAGGTTCCTGGGTTAACACATGCAGCTGCCAGATATGTGTGGCCCACTGCTGTACTCAGACATGGCCTAAGTGTGCGAGCATGCCCAGTTTGGTCTTGTTGCCTGACATTTGCCTCATTTATTCAAGTGTGTGAGCATGCCCATTGTGAACTTTCAGTATGTTGCTGTGTGAAGTCCACTACATTTGTCGACATGTGTGAACACACCCAATATTAACATTTATACTATATGTGTGTTGTAAATTGAGTTGTATTTTTGCTGCAGGGCTCACCTTTGTGTCATAACTCTACAGGGATTATGCTGTGCCTGCGGGGTTTCCATGAGACACTTTGTATAGACTTATCAACATGTATTCATATGTGCTGCCCAGTGAAATACTGTCATGGTTTAGTGGTTCATTACTGTGACTATAGTGCACAGTCTCCTGGGTTTGAGGGCTGTCACTGCTTCATATTTTTATACTGCGCAGACCAGACTGCTTAAGGAACAGTAAAGCAAATATGACCATGTTTACCTGCTTTTGCTCAACTATGCCCAACTTTGACCACACTTGTCCATCATTGCTCAGCATTAACCAATATTGCTGAATGCTGCCCAATATTGCTCAACATTGCCCAATGTTGTGCTACTTAGTGTGTGTAATTTTGTTTACATATACTAAATATTGGTGAAAGCTGTTTAGCACTGCTTTATATTGCTCAAAAAAATGTCAATCATGCCTCAGGTGGTGCTGCAGGGCTGCCTATGTCAGATGCACATATTACACTCCCTATACATGTTTGAAAATAGGTAGTGTCAAGTTAGGCATCCCTTTAACTATATGTGCGAGTCGGAGAGAGGTATCATTTCCAGGGTTCCTACTGAGCCAGTGTATATGCTATGCGTTGCCTCTTTGCCAAGGCCAAAGCATACTGGGCATGCCTCCTTCTGCCTACTGGGGCAGGCTCAGGTTGTTCCTCCTCTGAGTCACACTCTGCCTGTGATGGCCTTGGCAATGGTGGGGGGCTGTTTGGCCTGGCCCTATGCTGCTCCTGCTGCAGCTGTTTTCGCAGGATCATATTATGTAGCATAGCACATACCATGATTATTTGGGTACATGTAGTTGGTGAGTACTGCAAGGCTCCACCAGATGTGTCCATGCACCAAAACCGTGACTTAAGCAGCACAAACACATGCTCGATTACATTTCGTGTTTGTGCGTGTGCCTCATTATGGCATTCCTGTTCAGGTGTGTGTGCATTTCTGATGGGTGTCATCAGCCACGGTTCCAGTGCATATCCAGCATCCACCACTAGGTGACCATGAGGGATGTCCCCATTGGCAAATGTCTGGTACAGCTGTGTTAGATGCCAGATATGGGAATCATGGTAGCTTCCAGGGCAGCCAGCACACACATTCGTTATTATGCCCTGGGCATCACACATGACCTGGCAGTTGAAGGAGGGGAAACCCTTGCGGTTAAAGTAGACCCTACCCCGCTCACCAGCTGGTGCTTTGATGCATATGTGCGTGCAGTCTATTGCACCCACTACCTCAGGGTATTCCGCTATTTGCTGGAAAAGATACATATTGCAGGCCAATACCTCATAGGAATTGGGGAAATATACATGATCACTGACATGTACTGACATGGCATTCAGGAACTGGTGCAGTACCCTGGATGCTGATGCCTGTGAAATCCCCATCATATCACCAGCTGGTCTCTGGAAGGTACCTGTTGATAGTATTCTTAGGCCAACACACACCTTGGTTTCCACTGGGATGGGTTCCTCTCTGTTGGTTCTGTGTGTGAGGTGTGGCCTGCACAGCTCAACAATTTGCTGCATGAGGTCTCTGTCCACTCTATAGCGCTCCACTATCTCCAGCTCATGTAGCCCCTGGTAGGTTACCCTGGGCCTGTACACTCTTCTCTGTCTCCTCACTGTGGGTTCCTCAGCAGCATTCACATTGTCACCACCCTCAGCATGTTGCATATGTCGCCTTATAACAGCAATGGCAGCCCCTAACATTTCTTTGTCTCAGTAAAGCTTTTTCAGTTTTCACTTCTATTAGCTTACTGCAGTGTTGCAGTGTCTCTGAGAAAACCATAGTGGAAAGTTGTTTGCAGAGTTTTATGTTCTGGGCTGGGCTAGTGTACTGCCTATGTAATTGGCTGATTCTGATTGTTTTCACCTGCTAGCTCTGCTAGTTCTCCTTGGTTAACTTCCTACTATTTGTTGTGCTTCCTTTTCCCTTTCTGTTTCCATAGGGGGCAGCGCCACGCAAACAAGCGCAAACACGCGCACATCAGCTCACACGCGCGCACACATGCTTACACGGCCTAACACTTGCTGACTCCAGCTTAAAGCATGTACACAGGTACAAACACGCTTACACAGGTTTCAACAACCTTACACTTGCTTACTCCAGCTTAAACCCGCGCACAAAGGCGCACACGCACGCACACAGTCTTACTCGGTTTTACAGGTGCACACACACGCGCATACATGTTGCAGGCACTTCTACAAGAAACTTTAGTGTTATCCATGGCATACACCTTCAATTTCTTGCCTTTAGCTAGGATACCTGTTGATACGCCTCTTCCAGTGATGGGTAACTGACAGCAAACACATGCCACTCTGCTCCAATGAGCTTACATTCTTTCATACATACCCCGCTCATGATGTCACCTATCTTCTACTCTGATACTCCCCTTATCCTACTCTTACACTCCACGGATTTTGCTCATATGCCATGTGAAATTGGGATTCACTATCCTTACCCTCATTTGCATAGGATTGCCTACTAATGCTTGGTTACATCTCTTAGACTGAGCTTCCCCCCTTAGCAGCCTCTACTCAGTAGCCATGTTGTCTTCAGCCTGTCATTCACTTGCATGGCAGATGTATATTTATAATAAAATGTCTATTTTTGGCTTTTATTTATTTATTTCTTTTTGGTTTTTACAGCGCAGCACTTTTGCGCGACGCTTAAACTTTGGAGATCGAGGTAAAAATAAATGTATTATTTTTTTTTTTGCAACGGGTATAATTGCCAATGGCCGTATATTTGGCCATTGGCATGCTTCCTCAACTGGATGCATCCTTTATTTGGAGCTGTCACGGCTCCGTTTTGCTATTTGCAGAACGGTACCCAGTTGACAAAGGAGTACATTTCTGCAAATAACACTACTCTTACTCAGACAGATTAGGGTTTCCTGGATCGCAAATTTACCTCATTTGCATAACTTTCAGCAGCAAATGAGGTAATTTGCATAACCTAGCCCTGTCCGTGTAAGAGGAGTTTTAGGAGCTCTCTTGCACGCCCCTGCTGGCTGTTCCTGGATCGCTCGGCAGACATGTTGGCTGCATGGACTCTTACTCTACTTTTAGACTCCGTGCAAGCATTCGTGAATCCGGCCCCCTGTTACAGATCTTTATTTTATATTACAACTATCTTATAAACATCTGATAGGTCATACTGTAGATCTTATATTCAGACTAGGTTTGTCAGCTTCTAACTTGTTAGAGCAATCATTCTCATGCTTTGCTCACTATCCAAAATGGGTACAAATGGAGAGATGAAATCAGCAAGAAAAAGGAAGTAGTATTAGTGGAAATGAATTCATCTTCAAGTCTTGGTGAGTAGTTTCACACAGCAGACTCTGTTTTCACAAAAAAAAAAATTACCAAGACAACAATCATATATCATAGAGAAAGAGAGGTTAAAAAATAAAAAAAGACAGATGGCTGCACAGGTCTAATATAACAAAAGTGTCCAATTCTGGTGTATGTCCTGGTGATAGTACTTGAAAAAGGTAGTGTAGAATCTTCTGGACACAGAAACATTCCTACAACAGGGATAGGTTGGGTTCAGGGAGAGGATGACCCCCCCCACCCATGGTAGAAGGAAAGAATAGTCCACAAAAACACACACAAACTACTGACATGCCCCAAAAATGAACCATAGCGAGGACAGAATGGATTTTTGAAGATTAGGAGGAAATGATGTATTGTTAATATTATGCAAACAACCCAGAATTTGAAGAAACTGGATATTCAGAAAGATTACGAGTGAAATTAGAGGAAAGAAAAATCCTTGCACATAAAAAGTGTCAGCAGCTTCCAATAAAAATGTGTATTCATTAATACAATTGATCTATGAAAACGCATTACATGGACAAAGATAATTTGGGCCTTCTGTAATGACAAGTAGCAAAGAAAGTGTGAAAATACAAAAAAAAAGAAAACAGAGATTTTTGAAAGGTATAAAAAAGGAAACATGGATAAGGCCAGAGTGTGCAGTGGTTAGCTTAATTGCCTCACAGCAAGAGGTTCTCTGGTTCGATTCTCAGCTGGAGAGCCTTCTGTGTGGAGTCTGCATGTCCTCCCCATGGTTGAGTGAAGTGTAAAGACATGCAGGTAGGTGCATGCATGAATGGGTGTGCCTTCATTGAAGGTTGGGCAGCAGGCTGGCACCTCAGCACTGTAAAAATCTACTGCCAATCATAAGCAGACCGTCTTTCCGCTGTGGCAATTCCAAACTGGAAAAAGCCAAAAAACATTACTTTTATAAAAAAAGAAACACGGACATGGGTAAAAAAAAGAAAAATAAATCCCGTATGGTGCAATATTTATATGAAGGAGAAAGCCAAAGTAATCTATAAAAAAAAAGCTTCAAAGATAATTGAAAGGAAATACAGATGAAAGCACCCCAATATAATACATTTTGCAATATAAAATTAAGAAAACAAATGAGGAATACATGGGAAAGGATCAGTAAGGCAGAACTTAAACAGATAGTAATTGAAGGTATGGATTATCTGTAAACTGAAGGATTTGTTATTGAAAACCCCACAGAGGTTATGTTGCAGCATGATGGCATAATGCCTCCCAGATTAAGGACAAGCAGGTGGAGCAGGAGGCATCTCAAGAAGATTTGCCACATAATGATGATCAGGAGCCTTCAGTAACAGACTGGTATAAATGTCCAGTTGAAACTGCAGTGTAAGGGAAGGAGCAGAAAACAGTGGTATCTCTGGCAGAATCTTGCTAAGTGATGGGCCAATGGATTCCCATATGAAGGAGCAGCAGATGAAGCTGGATGTATATGAAGAAGATATGTTACAGGAAGATGTTCTGAAACATTTTGTGGAATATGCACAGAAAAATGTTTATAAAGAAGATGCTCTCAGTCCAGAAAAAAATATATTTAAGGGACGACCTGCTTGAAAGAAGGGAACAAGTAAAGTGCCACCCACCATGGAAGCAATGAACAGAGAAGACTCTAAACCAGTTAAGACAAGAAGTATCATTGTTGCAAGAGTATAGAAAATGGAACAGATAATCAAAAAAGATAAATGGGGTAAAAAGAATGCATAGTATTAAAACAGACAAGGATCTAACATACACTATTGCTAATAATAGACTAATAGCATCTGTACAAGAAGAATAACGTAGAAGAAATGCAGATTAATATAAAGGAAAAGTGAAAAATAAGGAATTCATTGATGACAGAAATATTTTATAATGAAATGTGAAAGAAAACAAGAGGAATAGAAACAATGCCAAGAAAAGAAGAAAAGACACATTTTGAGAAACACAGATGGAGAATGGATAGAGTTAGGAACAATAGGGGGTTCTCATGTAGAGAATATGAAATAGGATGATGCAACAGGCAGAGAAACTGATGCAAAATTAAGAAAAGCTCCTAATTAAAAAAAAAAAAAAAAAAAAAAAAAAAAAACAGGATCAGACAAAGTATCTAACTTCTGGCTAAAGGCATTAACATTTTTACGCAAAGATTTTGCCCTGAGTATGAATTGTTTATATGCACATCCCAAGCAGGAAAGACTATACTCCTTCTCAAGAGTGAACCATCCCAAAAACTGTAGTTCAATAATGTCTCTCTCAATAATATATATACATACTGGAAGTGATGAAGAGTTTATAGTCATTTAGACAAAAATGATGGCAATAGAACAAAAAAGGTAACAAAAGTCATATAAACAAAAGGTCATTTATTGCTAAATAAAGCCATAATAAAACCTTGTACAAAGGGAAGAATCTATGTATGCCATGAATAGATTGTAAAAAAAAAAAAAAAAAAAAAACATTTGACAGCTTCTCATATTTATGGATAAGGGAATGCTTACAGATTTGTATGATACAGCCTACGTTCATCAATTATATCATACTGACTAGGAAGCTTTGGCAAACCACTTTGTAGCTGAGCCATGTTAAAGGGCAAATGATTATCACAGGGATAGAAAATCAAAGCAGGATATTCTAGGGTGGTTATTTGTCACAGCTCTTGTTTTGTCTTGGCCTTACTCGTTAAGCTGTTTACTTCACAGAATCAGTCTTGGTTAAAATTTGAAACCCCAAAAAACAACCTTACTTAAAGATTCCTCATCTATTTTATATGGATAACTTAAAACTGTATATTTCTTCAGATGAGGAGTTGAAACCTCAACTTTAAGTGGTTAAAACTTTTTCAGATGATATAAGATTGACATTTGGCATTTGGTCTTGACAAATGTGCAAAAGCAAAATTTAAAGCTTGAAAGCTGCAACACCAAAAAAAATATTACTGTGGGACAGAAATGTGACATAAAGGAATTTGAGTAGGGGGAAGTATTTTGGAATAGAGGAAGGATCGTCAGTAAATCATGAACAATTGAGAATAAAACTCAGTAAGGAATGCTTCAAAAGATTACAACCTATATTGTAAACTGCCTTGACATCTAGGAATAAAGTCCAAGAGATAAATCAATTTATTTTATCTGTTCTAACTTATAGTTTTAGGGTGATTGATTTGCCTGAAACATTTAGGATCAATAGGACGAGAAATCAAGAAAATGCTTCACAGTTTTCAAGTTATATATAAAAAAGTCATTGTATATCAATATTATATATTACTCCCTGTGAAGGAGGAATGGAACTCCTCTGATTGATTACACTTCTAAATATGAAATCATGACACTACATACATAGCCAATGACCTTACCAGAACCATTCATAATGAACGTTTTAAAACATGAGGAAAATAAATCAAAGATGATATTTATGTTATTTAGCAGAAGCACTCAGTGTCTAAAGGGAATGAAAATTAAACAAGAAGTAAGTAGACAAAAGTCAGACAGCAACCTACTGTGCCAAGAAACAAAAGAAACCAATATAAGAAAAAGGGTCATGACTAAAGGAAAGAAAATTGGAAAGTCCTTAAATATAGAGGTCTTTGGAACAACCTCATGTTGGCCAAAACTTGATGCCGAAATGGTTACTGAATGGTAAACTGAAATCAAAAGACAAGAGGCTGATAAAGATGGTGCAGAATAGTGGGATATGTACACATTGGGGTAGTGAAACATGTACAAGTTGGTTTACAAAACCCATTGATAAGGTCGGAGAAAAAGACAAATGCAGGTTCTGTAAAAAAGAACTGGAAACAGTTACACATCTTGTTGCTGTGTGTCATACACTCATGGCAGATGGCCTGTATATTGAAAGGCATCATAAAGTGCCAAGACTATTGCACTGGAGATTCTACCAACATTACAATATAGAAGTAGGTGATAAGCATTTGAGACATGAACTGCAAAGCATTATAGAAAATGATGACGTTTATATCACATGCATTGACTCTTTACAAGCAGTTCAAAAATAGATGAGAGAAAACCAGATATAATACTCCAAGAAAAGAAAATTAACATTGATCATTGAAATTTTTACACACAATCATTACAGCATCTTACATACAAAAAAATACAAAGTCATAAAATATCAGAACTGGCAAGCAGAAATGAGAGCCATGTGGTAGAAAGATACTCAGACAGTCTAAAAGCAGAAGAAACAACAGGTCTAATTAAAAAAAAATACAGTTATACTTAGATATGCTACCAATACATGTAAGAACGTATGAATTACAAAAGCAGGCCTTTTGAGTGCTGAGAAAAGCACTCTTAGCTAACATAAAAAAGTGAAAACAATACTAATTTTATGGAATCTAGTCGTCACCTGACTTAAGCATGGGGTCCGTTCCTGTCATAGTGTTAGAAATCCAAAATAGTTGGAAAAAGTTAACTGAAAATGGACCTCATATTCAGACAAGATTTGTCAACTTCTAACTTGGCAGAGCAAAAAGTCTCATGATCTGTTCATTGTCTAGTCTGCCTTGCTTCTGCTTCCCCTATATTATTCATCCTGTTGCTGATGTTCTGGAGTACAGAAACCAGAACAGAGTAATACTAAACTTGGTATGTTCTGCATGCCAGCATCTCTTATGGAGCATTAATTTTCAGATAATTCTGATGAGCTATCTTTATATTGCAAAGAGTACATTCTTTATTTATTTTACCTGAATTTCCCTATGGTAAATTACCTGCATGTAAGTCTAAGGGAACATAAGCTATTGTTTAATTTTAAGCTGCTTCCTTTAGGAGGCAAGAATGAAATTCTGAATGCCAAATGAGGCACTTTGGTCTTTGGAATGAGATAAGTGAACTCAATGAAGATTACTTTTATTAACAGCTTAAAATATCACAATACATGCAAATGTTCTCTTAATGGAGACTTTAGTAGTGATTACATTTCCTGCCATATTCTTCTGGATCATGGATTTTTCATCATCTAATTGTGGACAGTTAATCATTATTATCATCATTTTGCAGAGAGTGCTGCTGGCATTAGATCATCACTCCTATAGTGTCTATGAACAATGATATAGCCAAGCATATGGTTTACTCACACTTCTTTTGAGAACAACACCAATTTCTAAATTACCTTGAGCTCATATCCATGGTTTCAAGTATGTCTATTAGTTATAGCAGTATGGACCCACAACTTTCTAATGTATTCCTTGGCTTTCCTTGGTATTCTGGATCCAGTTTTGTATCAAGTTACACTTGGCACATGCACTAAGTACTGTGATCTGTAGTGTGTAAAACTAGATAGGGAGGAGTTCTAATCTCACTGCTACACACGGTGTATGTTTTGTGTGTGTGTGTGTGTGTGTGTGTGTGTGTGTGTGTGTGTGTGTGTGTGTGTGTGTGTGTGTGTGTGTGTGTGTGTGTGTGTCTCCCTACAACACAAGTGTGAATCCCAAACAGGCATGTTTTTCTGTTGGGAGGTTGGTACAATGGTTAAGTTGTTTACATTACAGACACAAGGTTCAGGGTTTTATTCTAAAAGGGCAATTGGCTAGGCTTAATATGGCCCTCAAGAGAAGTTAGCACAGTATTAATCTATGAACCTATTAATCATAGCTTGTGGCCTTATCTAAGGACCAGAACTTTGCCATGTATTTTAAAGAAGACATTGATTATTCCGGTTCTTAGAGTCTTTGGAATAATCCTTTCAATCATAATAATTTTGATAATTACTGACATATCTCAGACTCGCTTTGCATTGGCAATGGTATTGAATGAAGAGTTTATGCATAGCTTGAAGTGTCGATTTTATATACTCGAACAATTTGCTTGTCGAACACCTAAATGTCAACAACTAAACAGCGAAAGCTTAAAACCATGAATGGTCACTTCCGTGAATTTTTTCATAGGGAAAAAATTTGCTTGGCCATGGGACACTAAAACAAACTTTCAACCCCTAATTAAATGAGGCACTTCTCTCCCCCCGATGAGGGGAGCTTTGCCCCCATACTTCTCCTAACTAAATATACCAACGCCAAGATCGCTCTATATTGGAGAAAAGGGCAAATTCCTGATAATGGCCATGCAAATTTTTTCCCTATGAAAAATATTTGTAGATGTGGCTGTTCACAGTTTTAAGCTTTTGCTGTTTAGCTGTCAAAGTTTTGGTGTTTGACAAACTAAGCCTTCACTGTTCTAATATAAATCCTAGCTTGAATGATATCTAATGGCACCTGATCACCTGGATCAAACGCATCATACACCTGAGAAGTAAAACTGCTATAACCACACTAGGAAATGATCTCCTTATGGGGAGAGCTCATTGCTGCTACTTAGTCATTGTCTTCCTCAATCTTCTGGCACAGTTTCAAATGGCTAATCATATCTTCCTGACAAAGCATCTCACTTTCACTTTCAGCAACATCCTTGGCATGTTTTGCTTCGTATCTTTCTGAACATACAAGAGGATGGTGTCATGTCTTAATATTTCCTTCCACATTCTGAAGTTGTAAATCTGTAGCCCCATGAAAAGCTCAAAATAATACCTCTTGTGCCTCTGCAACATATCAGGCTGCATTCTCATCAGTGCCAGGTATGCATTATCCAAGCCTCTACTTAATCTGCTTGATGTCATCCTTGCCACAGTCTATGGCTGGTGAGCAGGCATTATCATCTTCCTAGACAAGGGAACCCTTCTGCATTTCCAAGTAACCTGAGGCCCATGATTCTTTTCAGCTTAAAGAAAAGAAGTGAAACATATTGTAGAAAAACATATTTATCCACACATAGGTAAGTTCAATTGATCTAGACAATTTGGGTTTGTGTTGGGGGGGGATATCTGTTGAACTAAATAAACTTCTTTGAAATGGTTAGAACTGGTGCAGATAGTGGTAACTGAACACACAAAGTTTATCTTAAACTTTTCAAGAATATTAGTGTTATTGAAAACGTACATAAACATAATGTAAACCCCTATGTTTTCATCTGGATTGCAAATTGCTTACCCAACTAATCTCGGGTTGAGAAAAGTTGCTGGTAACCACTCTGAATGTAAAATTGTAACTAGTGGGGGGTACCATAGTGTTCAGTGCTTCATCTTTTCCTTTTTGGCATTTAATTTTATGATTTCAAGCCACTCTCTCAGAATTAAGTATCAATGAGTTTGCTGGATACTGGAGGCTAGGGAATGTTATCCACTCACCTGCAGATATTAAATGCACTCCATCTAGGGCTGGTACATGTACATAACTTATGTACTGAAAACAGTCTCAAGCAAAATGTAAAAAAAGTGCTGTAAAGTGGTGTTCTGCTAAAATTTTGCTCCCACCTGATATGTTATAAGAGAGCTGGATACATATATGGACAACTTGCATTGATTTGACAATCCCACTATAAACAAGAAATTTTCTATCTTCCCAGCTAATTTTCAAGGGAATATCTTTAAGATCCAAAGAAATTGTAAGCCTTTTATACTGATCAGGCATGTTGGGATTGATTAGCAGTTTGAGCATGTGAGGCACATCAAAGGAAGGATTTGCATGCTGTTATAAGTGAGAGGACGGATGCATGGATGTGTCTCACATTAAATCCCTGGTGTAGACTGGTAATGCATACAAGGGCCATATCCTAAAATGTGAATATTCAGGGAGATATTTTCTGAGTGGCTATGCAGGTATTCAAACTGCCGTATGTTCCCATCACTCATGTATATGACAAAGATAATGGGAGGTTAGAGCTTAAAGGAAATGAAAAACAGCAGTAATTTGGCACTGCACCAGAATGCTTTGATCTCACTGGATGAAAACCTGTGTTGCAATAAGTCTGATGGTGTTACGGATGGCGTGACAGACAGATTGAATCAGGAGACACTCCACTCCAGTGGCAGTCAATAATCAACTATAGGGGTGCAATGCAACATTAAAAAAAAAAGAACCAAAAAGTCAGCCTTCCGTTGAGCTCTTCCCTTTTTCAACACAAATTTAATACAGTGCCCTCCTTGGTATGTACAAATTAAAGAATATTTTTCAACTAGAAGGTCCCCAGCAATGATGATGAAGGTATGCCACTTTTATTAAATACTTGTTTATTCCTCAGAACCTTGTTGTGGTGCCTCATACTTGACTTTGCCAATGGCTTCTTGATCCCTGGATTGGCCAGCTGTAGTTCATGCAGACCTCCAAGGTACTATTCCAATCATATTATTTCATCACTATGGAATCTGACCCGGGTGCCTCTTGTGGTTCATATACTGTTTAAGATTCTGGAGTTATCATTTTGGCTCTAAATGAAATGGGGATTTCCTATCTGGATTATTTGCAGGCTAACAGTTCTCCATCACCTTATCTAAAAATTATGCTCCACAGGCCTGGGGCAGCAAGTCATTGAAGGTGTGTAACTCAAGTCTTTGAAAGCTTCCTTCTTTGGTTATGAGACATTGAACCTCCGTTATCTATTACCACAATGGTATCATCAAAAGTTCAATCTGGCCTGTATTTCAAACTCCCTAGAATCTCATTTTTTGTTTAATCTATCCTATTCTGAAGAATAGGCCAGCTGTGTTGTTTACTCTTAAAAACTTAAGGTTTGTGCTAATGTTTTAATTTGAAATTGTCTTTAGGGTTTTAAATATCTCTTAATTATGCTATTGTACTAGTTGTATTCTTTTATGTACATTAATGAATCTGAATTTGAATAATACCAGATAGAACTTCTTTTTACCATGTGCAGAGTCACATTTCAGAAGCTGGTAATGGTTCAATGACACTTTTTCTTTGTTGTTGCAATTGATTTGTTATTCATTTGTTAGCCAGTCAACAAGCCTCCTTACCATGACTTTTTTTTTGTTTATACCTCACACTTCTTCCTATATTTCTTCTTTATTTTGATTACTTTCGAGATGTATTTATTCCATCAGCAGTTTTCCTTTTGTACCTTATTTCCACACCTAACTTGACTGCATATCTGTTCTATCATCTTCAATCATGTTGTTTCTTTCTGCTTTTCTCAGTTAGGGATCGCCACAGCGGAACTCCGGTCTGCTAATGATTAGTAGTTGATTTTTACATGCCGGGTTACCAGCCCTGATGTACAACCTTCAACGAAGGTACACCCATTCACGCATGTCTCCACCCAGAAGACGCTCTAGCTGAGAATCGAACCGGGCAGCGTCTTACTGTGAGGCGACAACGCTACCGCAGCACCACCACCGCGTGTTTTGAAATGCTGCTTTTTCTAAATTGTGAAAAAAAAAATCACATTTGCTACTTCCTCGGAAGTTTTAGCACTTTCATTTGTTTAATACACAAGACTTCTTCAGAAACACAACTGATAACAATGGAGCTGAATAAATAAGGACAGCAGAATTACATCATCAAACCCCAGACCATGATATGAAACCAGTAATAAAAATGTCTCAATATTTTTACTTCACTGTTATCCCAAGGAATTTTTAAATTATTCTCTATGGCGCTGGTGATGCAAAAAGCATATACAGATTGTATCAAAACAAACTTATTTTCTGTTTCTTCAGATTTGTTGAACTTATTCTCTGACAAGAATTCAGAGCTAATAACAGGCAAAAAATATGACCATCTTTTTTTTTTCTTTAATTTCTGTGATTACTTTTTTTTAACAACCTGGATGGATAACCTATCTCCAGAAAGAAGTGACTTAAAACTTATATTTCCTCTAGAAAGACAACCTCTTCAAAGACATCAATAAAATATGAATAAAATATAACTTAAAAAATGATTCCATTTATATAGCTGTGACTCATCCCCTTTGACCAAAGTTAGCAAATGCAGTGGCCATCATATCCCCCATGGATACTCCATAAATCAGTTGAGAAAACCCTTTTTTTAAAGCAGAACAATTGTTTTCACACTAATTGCAGTGATGAACATTTAAAATGAATCTATGATGTGGAAATGTAATCTTTTTTCCTCAAAAAAGCCCTTACCATGTTAGGCACACAAGACTTCAATATCTATTGTGAGCAATAGAATGTTAGTCAGTTAAATATTACTGTTGAACCCCTGTAAAAGGTGAAACATTTTTGTAATGGCTATAAGATCTTATCTAAAAATAATGCCAAAGGTACTGTTTGCAAGCCATGTGCTGCAACTATGAGTCTCGAACTTGGATTAATGAGATTTTTATGTATCTTGGGCAACCCAAAGATATACACTGTTCCAGAAAAAGATATTTGAAAAAAATCATATAACTCTAATGAATACCCTCCATTATAAACACTGTGCCAGATTTCAAAACAGTTTTCCTCAGTGTAACTCTGGCCGGATTTCAAAAGACTAGCTCTCAGTGTAAGTGACTTAGATTGGTGTAAGGCCTATTTATAAGCAAACTTTCAATGGGGGATAGATCCCCAAAAGAACTGCTTTCAGCTTGTTCCCAGTGAAAGTAGAAACTTACACTGAGAAAAAGTCTTGTTGCACCTGTTGCACTCTCTATTAATAACACGTCAAACATTAAATGCACTCTAGAAATCTTACCCCTACTGACATTTTCATAAACAAATGGGTTCCCGATATGACTGTCTGTCATCACTGCTATCCCATTGTCCTTACCTGCTTTCATAAATCAGGTTTTCAGATAATTCAGTGCTTGTCTATCAGCAGGTTTAAGATTAAAACAATTGTGTTTGATGGTAATGTCTAACAGTTTGTAAATATCTGCATAAAGGTAGCTTTAAAGTATTTCACATTTAGAACTCAAAAGTATAGCTGACACAACCATCATGAAAGAAATATATTAAATTCAATTTTCTAATGAATAATTTGAGTTCAACTAATGTTTTTCTCACATTGCCTCTAAATTCAGGAACAAATAACAAACCTTTCCATAAGACATCTAAATTAATGTTTCAAAAATTATATTTACTGAAGTTATAAACACAAATTTCAGAAGGAATTAATGCCTACTGTACTAAGTCCTGCCTTCTGATGGTGACATTCTGATCACTCCTTTGCTTCACCAGCCCCTCCATCCATGGTAAAAATTCTGATGTGATCCTTTTGCTTGTTCATATGTCAAATCACAATCTGTTTGAACATTCTCATCTGCTAGACCAGAGGGGAAACTCATGGAAGATTTTTGTTTAATACGCTTTGACCTACAACAATGGGTAGCTATAACTCAGTGGTGAGTCCGACCTCAGCCCTCAACTGGACAGTAAAAGTTCTGTTCAAAATGTCAGCACTGAGGATATCATGATGGGTGGAGCCTTAAAGATTCTTCCTAATAGGCAAAAATTGACTATAAGCAATACCCTTCCCATAGTCAGCTTTATCTTGTAAAATCTTTTTGTTTTTCTATTCTCTAATCATTTTGATCGTTTTGTTCACTTGATCTAAAATGAGGTCAAGGGTCAAGGTAACTCAAATCACTTGAGAACACGGAATGGTTCTCAGTATGTTTATCTAATTTATTGAGCCCAGTCAGCAGCCTATCAATCTTCTTCTCATTACGTTTATATCAAATATATAAATATATAAAATTGCCCCATCATTTTCTACTGTACCTGTTTCTTCTTTTTCACAAGGACCTTGAACAATAACTAAACATTTGAACTCTTGTGCGTTTTTTTCATCAGTTTAAAGGTCTTCAGTCTACTGATTGCTGACCTTAGAATTTTATTTGTCCACTGCTTGCAGCTGATTGTGGGCACCAGTGATTTGTGCTGTGGAATGACTATTTCACAAGGGTTGACTTTGCAATTTCTGATTTGGCCCAGCCAGCCAGAAGTCTAAAACATTCTGCCCTTCATTATTTCTGTTTCCCAACTATTTAGACCCAATTGATTGTATATCTTATTCTATTTTTTCCTGATATAACATCCAGTCACCTCTGTGTTAAAACTAACTCCTTTTGTCATGCCTTATTGATGAGGTTCAACAACTGTTGCCTGATTGCTCTCTTTTCCTCAGTTTCACAGACCTGCTGTGGAACATAAGCTCAGATGATGAAGACTTTACATTTGAGTCTGAGTGATGTGAGTCTTTTACTGATTTTTGTGACATCCCTCACTCTTACCATAACTGTTTCACTATTCCTAGTCTGGACATTCACCCCTCTGACTCTAGATACCAGCCTAACAGACTTACCTGACTGCATTGCCCTCTTGCTTTGTATCCTGGATACACAGAATAGCCAGTCTCCCATTTGCTATCATCTTGTCCACTTTCAGGCCACAACCATCGGAAAACCTCCTAACTCACTTTTGTGGATTGCATGCATTTTTTTTTTTTTTGCAGCTTTCACGCAACAAAGCTATGGCAATTAAACCAGTCAGGGCAATTGGATGCTGACTCCTCAGGACCTGTGCTTTGTGGTGGTCACATATTAGTAAGACGGCCTGTAGAACCTTTCCACCATTAACAGGTATTCCTGTTACAGGATGGGTCCTCAACCCTCTTAACACCAGGAAATATCTGTATCCCATTTTTGTAAAATGATTTAATATGACTATCACCTAAAAGTGATTGTTGCACTACAAAGTGACTAACCCAAGTAAGTCATTAAGCATTTGTCCACATTATCCTACCTAGTGCACACATGGTAAAACTGAAGTTTGCCAAAAATACATCTACCCTAGTAAGCATTAAATGGATCCCATGTTTTTGCAGCCTAGAACTACAATCATTTGTGTGTACATTCTTTTGGCACACATTTCAAGTTCAACTGAGAGGACTGAGACTGAAATCTGATACCATATATTCTTGAGATATCACCCCTATGTAACCATGCATCCATCAGAGAAACCACTCAGCATGATTTTGCTACATAGAGAGAACCTCACACAAACATGGGAATAACATGTAAACACCACACAGAGTATGCCCAGATGTGGAGTGAACCCTGAACCCTGAATCTTTAAGGCAGATATCATCCATTATGTCAAATGATGTTTAATAATATTAATTAACAAATGTAAATGACAGACAGTTAATAAAAACAAAAGAAAGTAGTGTGCTTTAAGTGCAAGCTACTAAAGAAATTAATTATATAAAATACCAGAAAGTCCAAAGATCCCAGAACAAACCTTAATAGTAAAGATAAGCCACAAAGAGAAAGTTCTTTAGAAAACTATATTGAAAATTTTATCTGTATTAGTAAACACTGTTCCAGTATTACACCAAAAAAAACTGATCTGTACTATATATAAGGCTCTGAAAGATGAAACTCAAAATGGTGAAAAAATATCTGTCATTCTATACTTCAGACAAAGCAGGATAGCAGGTCCACTGTATAGATTTATGGTGGATTAGACTGAAATTTGTCAGCCCCACTTGGATGAACACAGACTTAGCAACAGGTGTGTCTAATAATCATCAGCGGTTCTTTTTTTGTTACAACTCTAGCATTTCATATTTCTTAAGCTTTTTTTACACTACATCTGTGTTATCATGTAGCTATATTAGTTTTTTACTTACATACATAAATATGTGTGCATGTCTGTGTGTGTGCGTGTGTGTGTGTGTGTGTGTGTGTGTGTGTGTGTGTGTGTGTGTGTGTGTGTGTGTGTGTGTGTGTGTGTGTGTGTATATATATATATATATATATATATATATATAGAGAGAGAGAGAGAGATAGACATGTCTATATGTGTGTGTGTATGTATATATATATATATATATATATATATATATATATATATATATATATATATATATATATAGGTCTAGGACTATTCACTGAAAGCACATTTCACTGAAAGTAAAATGACTGTGCACAAATCACTGAAAGCTCAATTCCCTGAAACTCAATTCACTGAAACACATTTCACTGAAAGTTATATATGGCCTTTCCCCCACTGTTGTGCGACCCTGGAGTTAGTATATATAGTAAGGGTGTGTGTGTGTTGGGCACCGCCCACCACATTGGAATTGTGGGGGGTGCATCCCCCCCACATATTTTGGATATATATTAAGTTCAGAAAAGAGTAATTGATTGGAATTGCAAGTATCCATGTACATAATTCAAAATATTTAAAATAGGTGGGGGGCTACACCCCCCCACCCCACCCCATCTCGATTATATATACTAACTCCAGGGTCACACAACAGTGAGGAAAAGGCCATATATAACTTTCAGTGAATTGTGTTTCAGTGAATTGAGCTTTCAGTGAATTGTGCACAGTCAAATGTGTTTCAGTGAAATGTGTTTTCAGTGAATAGTCCTAGACCCATATATATATATATATATATATATATATATATATATATATGTATATATATATATATATATATATATATATATATATTGATATAGATATATATTATGTATAGCTACATGGTCCACATTAAAGCTGCTTTTTTTTCCTGTTACACACAGATATTCAACGAATAGGTGTGTTTACACAGATATAGCTTTATTTGTACATCATTTTACAATTCCAGTTGGCACTGAGAGGGCAATAAGAGTCTAGACAGCATCTATCCCAAAACATGTTTTACAAAAAAAAATGCTTCTGGAAGATTCAAATCCATATATTTTCTTTTTAATACGGAAGGTAATAAGCGCTACCAAATGCACCTAGTGCCAATGAATAAAACTGAAAAAAAAATAAAAACATCAAAAAAGTTAATCTTTGACAGCATTACCCTTTAGTAGTAAGAGCAATCTGTGCAGCTGAAACATAAAACTAGCTAAACATTTTTGCCCTTTTGTATATACTGTCAAACATCCTTTACATAATACTTTTGTACAAATTTATATCACTGTTTACAATGTTCATGTCTTTTTAACTTACCTTCTGTTCCTCATTAAAAATACCAAACTGTTATACTTCTATGGGTATAAATGTAGTCCAGAATTATTAACCTAACTTTGATCTTCCCTTATTACCTTCTCCAAAAATCTCTTCCATTTTCATTTAAGTCTGAAATACATCTTTTCTGTTAAGCACGTCTTACTACCTGCAGCTTTGTCACTTAATTTCTAATTAATCTATTTCCTACAGTTTTGATTAATATGTTGTAATTTGGGTTTGGTAATCAAAGATGTCTTCTGCTACACAACATTGCTTTACTGGCCATTTTCTAAACGAAAAAACAAAAATACCTTCCCTAAAACTATTAGTTTTCCTTAGGCATAAGAATAACTAGTAAAGTTGTGCAAGTTCATATTTCATCATTTTACAAAAGAAAGTTTGTTACTACTTTACTCCTTTCTTCTCTAATGTTTTTCTTTCATCTCATCCCCATTTTACTAGCATCATGTGGAACAATAGACATTCTTCCATTTGATATTGATGATCCCTGAACTTTAACAGTCAGTTAATTTATGTTGTTATAGGATATCACCGTATGTCTATAATTGTTCACTCTGCAGTGCCTGTTCTACCACCCTGTGCATGTCTCATTTCTAACATTTCCTAAACTATTTCTCCTTTTCTGTTTCACTTTCACTTTCCTCCTATTTCCTATCATCCTTGTGAATGAATTTTTACTCACATTATTGTGTTACTCTTTAATCTGTCAATCACTTCTGATTCTTCCCATATAATACCAATACTGACTCTTTGTCTCTGTCTGGAAAGTTTTTCAGTGACCTTCACAGCTTATTTCTTATTTAACAGTTCTACATTTACTTTTATAGCAATTCTCCTGATGTTTGTAATTAATTCACAAATACAGGGTAAACCAGATATTCAAATTATACTTTTTCTAAGATAATTACTCCATCCACACACAAAAAACTGTTGTCCCACTGCTCAAGCAGAAATTTTCAGGGAGGACCCCACTCACTTTAATTTTCGTCCAATCCCTCATATAGCCCTCTAATTAACCTTATAATTTTTTTAGGAAATGTAAATGCTTCTATTGCCTGCTCATAACGTCCCATCTTACTCTGTCAAATGCTTTCTCTACATCACAACTCACCAACAACAATGGTATTTTCTTACATTCTGCTTCCCTCTGGATCATCAGTGTTCTCTTAATCTTGTCAAATGTTTGCCTCCCCTCTACAAAGCCACATTGATCCATAGCTATCAATTTTGGATTTAATGCCGCCATTATTTTAGCCATTATATACACGACCACTTTATAATCATGGTTTAATATTGAAATAGCCCTGTATGAAGCTGGATCTGATGGATTTTACCCTCTATAGGTATTACAACTACCACTGCTTTCTTCCGGGATGTTGGTGCTTCCCCTCCTCTAAAAATACTGTAATGCAAAACCTTTCAGATCTTTTTCATTTTTTCCCTCCTAGCTTCCAAACTTCCACAGGAATACCATCTATTCCCAGGGACTTTCCTGTAGATTGGTTATACATCACCATTTTTATCTCATTTCCTCCTATCCTAACCATTAGTAATTGAGCCTTGTCTATGTCTAACCTTGGCATATTTAATTCTTCTATAAGCATTTCTATATCTATCTTTTCTTGATTTCCATATCTGTCTGCTTTACACAGACTTTCATAGGATTTCCAAAATATTTCTAATACCTCTACAGGATCTCTTGTTGCCTTCCTTGTTATAGGCTCACTAAGCCTAGCTACATCCCTTTCTACTTTCTGTTGCCTGAGTTGTTGTGCTAAAAATTTTTGTGCTCTAGTGTTATTATAAAAAAAAAAAAACAGTCCCTTAACAAAAATCTTTCTAAACTTGTGTTTATTATCAAGGTAATTCCTTATTTTGAAAAAAAAATGGAAATTATAGGAACAATACATACAGAGGAGGAATAAGGTTTAAAAGAAGATATGATTTAAATGGGCTATCTAATGTTTGATTGAAAATGATTGGGTAGATTATAAGTGATGTATAATGTTTGCAACTGGGAGTATGTTAGTATAGTTTGTGATGTAAAATGCTTGCAACTAGGATTGTGTCAGTGTGGTTTGTTTTCATTTATATAAATGTAAATTTGCCTATGTCACAAGTGATAATTCAATAAAAGTATTTAAAAAAACTGTTGTCCCACTTATTATTGACAAATCATGTCTAAGATCCATGCCTCATAACACTAGCATACTGGGTTCATTCCTAAAATGTGATTAGTGTATTTGTGGAGTTTGTAGTTTTCTCTCCCAGTTTAATTTTCTTTTTTTTTTCCCAGTTCATCAGTCTTTTCCTTCCTCCTAAAAATGATGCATTTTCATTAGGTACTCATGATTATCCATATAAAATATATAGTAAAAGTAATGTCTTTCAGCTTTTCCCGATTAGGGGTCGCCACAGCGGATCACCCATCCGCTTATGATTGGCAGTGGATTTTTACAGTGTTGAGTTGCCAACCCAGTGCCCATCCTTCAAAGAAGGCACACCCACTCATGCACACACATATGTGCATGTCTTTAAAGTTTACTCGATCATGGGGATGGCATGCAGACTCCGCACAGTAGGCACTCCAGCCGAGATTCAAACCAGAGAGCTTCTTGCTGTGAGGTAACAAAGCTAACCACTGCACCAACGTGGCCTCTATTATCTGTTGTGGCTTGGATTTTGCAAGAAAAGGGGATCATGATGACTAGTTAAGTTGCACAGTTATTAAATAAATAAATAAATAAAGTAAATAAACTTTTTTCCAAATCAGTTTTCATCACCCTAGCATATTTTTTTTTCTCAATACTCTGGAATAAACATAATATTCTCTCCATTCAAAACTAATATTCAAAGATCACCTCCAAGATCATCAAGAACATAAAATGGGCTCATATTACTTTCACAGCTCTACCTTTACCATAGCTATACCCCTCATTTCTCAAATATTGAGCACACACAATACTGGTTTCTTCCAGTCCTCCCAAGTCCTTCACGGACTGCATCTATGGTTCCATCTTTGCAGATATTGGGGTATAAATGTAATCAGTGTTTTCAAGTATTATTGACTTAAAGTACCAAATAAATACAGAAGAGAAGTTGCTCTTTATTTTCTTGTAGCATTTATGGTGATTTCAGTATACTGAATCAGTCAAATTGCTAACCAAAATGCAATACATTCAATAATGTGGAAAAGTTTAACTTTACTGAAGTGTTGCATATTTGAAATGACCAACAGCCATATTAAATGCATTTTTACTGTGCCTGTCTACTTCTAAAGTGCTTTTATGTTTTTTCTATGAAATGCTTCAGTACACAGATGATGATAATGCATCAATGGCAAAAAAAACTTTCTAAAAACCTCTCACATCAGACACAGACAAGTTTTTAGTACTTCTTTATATTCTGGGAGACTTTTTTACCATGCATGCTTTACTATGCAATACCACTGCATTTGTAAAGCATTAAAATCAGAGCTGACTATCCAAAAATCATGTGCAATAAAGTAAGGTATTTTAATAACTGAATTAATCCTAATATGTCATCTCCTGTTGGGAGCTTTCATAGTATTGACAAACAATTAAGCAATGTTAAATCATAATTTCTTACTTTCATTCTTCCTTCCTTTTTTTTTCTTTCGTTCTTTCTTTTTTTCTTCTTCTAATGTGCTGCCTATTTTAATTGTTCATTTTGCTCATTGTCTTTATCCCCACCATCTCTCTTAGCAACCCCATGAATTACTTCAGTATATTCTATTTTATTGATTTATCTTCTTAGGTTTTCTTTTCTCTGCTCCTCATGTCTTTGAAAATTTAGAGCATCATGTTCAGTTCTTTCCTTTTCTTTTCATGCTGAGGTTTGTGTTGGCAGCACGCTAAGGAAGGCTAAGCCAATCTTGTTTTCTAATTTCACAATTTCAGCTCTAAAGGAGATATACTAACTCTTTAGACTATCTGAGATACATCATGTTTGACTGTGGGTGGAATAACTCTAACAAGAGCCATCCATGAGGTATGCTGACAAGATATCTACACCACTGCAGCTGGATCTTTTCAGTGAAGAGCTGAACAATGATGTCCTCTGTATAGGAGGATGGTGGCAAACCTGGTTATTTCGCTGTAGCAGGCTTCCAGTTTATTTAGATTAGTTTTCTTTAAATTTGTGAAAATTGGGGAGGCATATAACAGAGTGGATAGTAAACAGCTTTGGCAGTTTTGGTGGTTTGGGTGAGGAATGGTTTGGCTCTATAGAGTGCCCTTAGTTTTATGTGGGCCTTTTTGATAGTTTGCGATATGTGCAGGTCATAACTGAGGGATTTGTCAATGGTGACACCTAGTAGTTTGGTGGGGCCTACTGGCTCTGTTATGATGTTGTTAGTGGAGTAGATGGCGGTTGGGATGTGGGGGTTGAGATATTTTATTGTTGTCAAATAATAGTAGTTTGGTCTTGTTGGGGTTCAGTATTAGTTGTTTGATGGAAAGGAAGTGTTCACCATCTGTAAATTCTTTTTTTTTTTTTTCGCAAGAGTTTGGGAATGGAGGTGGCTGAGAAGATGAGTGTATGATCATTTGCATATTGAATAATGTTAGCTGATGTGGTGGCTGACTTGAGATCATTTGTAAAGATTGTAAAGAGAAGTGGGCAAAGTATGGCACATTGGGGTATGCCTACTGAAACTGGTAAGAGTGAGTATATATTGTATAGCCATTTAACAGCTTGCTGTCTGTCTGACAAGTAGCTATGGAACCATGCTAAGGTGGCCTGAGAAAAGTTTATAGTGGCTAGTTGGTACAGAAGTTTTTGGTGCGAGACAGTGTAAAATGCTTTTGACATGTCTAGGAGGACTGTGGAAACATAAAGGCTGATGTTTCTTGACTGGCTGACTACGACTGTGAAGCTAATTAGGGCAGATGTAGTGCTATGCTTGGGTCTGAAGCCATGTTGTGTATCTGAGAGGACGTTATTGTTCAGGGGATAGGAAAGTATTTGTTAGTGTATACATTTCCTGAGGATTTCAGCAAGAGGAGTGAGTATTGCGATGGCTCTGTAGTTTTATATGATTGTTGAGGTGCCTATTTGTGCAGGGGGATGATATGGGATATCTTCCAGAGTTTGGGATGTATTGATGGGAGATTGACCAGTTTATTATAATGGAGACTGGGTAAGTAATGATGTAAACTGCCAACTTCAGGAATTCATTGGGAAGGTTGACTGCTAGAGCTGAAGGTTTCAGTCAATGGAGAAGAATATAAGTCTGGGACAGGAATTTGATATTAAAAGATTATGAACAGGAGGAAGTGTACAAATATTTTGGAACTGATGAAGGGTCAACAATAAAACATGAACAAATGCGAATAAAACTCAGTAAGGAATATTTCAGAAGACTAAAATTAATACTGAAAACAGCCCTGACATCTAGGAACAAAGTCCAGTCTATAATCTGATTTGCTCTTTGTGTTCTAACTTGCAGTTTTAGGGAAGGTGACTGGCCCCCAAAAGATATTTGATCAGTTGGACAGGAAAACAAGAAAAATGCTTCATGCTTGTTAAATCATATATAAAAATCAGTGTATACCAAGATTATATATTCCTTGTTCTGAAGGAGGTATGGGCCTCCTTGAAAGTGATTACACATATCAGTCTGCAGTCACAGAAAATCATCTCACACAAACCATTGGTATTAGTCACACATGTGCCAGATGTGAAAGTCATGGGTACTATCGGGTGACTTGCAGGCACATTATATGACATACACTGTACATTACAGACTACCTGAAAGTTGATGGAGTTTAGCTTTTTGTGGCTGATATACTAGTGTTCCTGCTCCCAATGTGGGACCTTAATTGCATTGTCTGTAATCTATGACCACCAGCATCTAAGGGAACTAGGCTATGTTATACAATGCCCACATGATGTTGCCTTTCTACTTTATGGCTCATGGAAACCACATATGTTCTCACAGATGCTGTAGCATGGCATCAAGGAAATGGTGGAGTATCCTTGAGGCAGATGTTTAAAATGCACCCATAATGCCAAGGAGACGTCCTTGCAGATAGTATTTGCAAAGCCACGCATTCCTTGGAGTCTACAGGGATAGGGTTTCCATGTATTCCACAGACCTACATGTGAGGGTAACACGTCTCTACCAGTTCCTGCATGGTGCTTCTCCCCACATGGTAGTGGTCCACTACTTCTGTGTCATGATGGGCATGGTATGTTAGGAAAATATAGATGACTTGATACTACTGAAGGCAATGATGTGTGCTTCCATCAATAAAAGCAATAACAACAGCCTCTTGCACATACATATGTGATTCTTGGCTGGGTTGCCTTCTATGGAGAGTCTGCAAGTCCTCACTGTTTTTCTGTGGGTTTTCTCCATGCACACTGGTTTCCAAATTCCAAAGACATGAGGTTGGTGGATTGGACGCTCTAAATTGCCCATAGTTGTGAGCATGCCAATGTGAGGTATGGAAGAACAATCATGGCAAGAATAGCTACCAGGCAGTATGATCCTTGGCTCTAGATGATTGTCATAGAGCTAACAGCCTGACCCTACGTGAAAAAATGAGAAAAAGGGGTTGTGGATGGATGTGGATGGATTGACTAATGCAGTGGCTACTCTGTAGATGTTTTCATGGTCTGTGTTATAAATCCATGATTTTGCTCTGGTTCAAATGTGAAGTGGCTTTGATCCACATGGAATATATATTTATCTGTGTGCGTGTGTGTGTGTGTGTGTGTGTGTGTGTGTGTGTGTGTGTGTGTGTGTGTGTGTGTGTGTGTGCATATATATATATATATATATATATATATATAGATATATATATATATATATATATATATCTATATATGTATGTATACATATATATATATATATACATATATATATATATATATATATATATATATATATATATATATATATATATGTGTGTGTGTGTGTGTGTGTGTGTGTGTATGTATATATATATATATATATATATATATATATATATATATTTCTGATAAGCTCTGAATGCGTCTTACCCTGATTTACACCCAACATTGCCCTCATGTTAACTCTGTTGCCATTTTCATATTATGCAGGTCACTGTATTTCTCAGCTTTCCATAATGTCACTCAGAATCTCTAAACTGCCCCAATCCAATGCATGGCTGCTCATCATGAAAAAATTAACCACAGTGCCACAAAAACTGTTTCTGAATCCCAGCCAATGTGTGTTTCATATTAACTCAGAACTGCAGGACAATATATCCAGTCTGAATAGTTTTATTTCAAGACTTTCTACTTTAGTAGAAATTTACAGTTCTTGTCCCACAACTGCAAAATAAGGTGCAAGACTAAAGTTTCAGAAGATACTAAAAAATGGAAAAAACATAACCTCTTTGGCTAAAACATAGGCAAGAGCAGAAAATTACAAAAAAGTATCATCACCCAGGTCACTATATGTGGAACTGAAAATATTTAAACAGAATTGAAATAAGTGAAAATATTTTTTTCCACAGTTTATGGCTTTCCATGTCTCTCAAAATCTTGAAAAAAAATACCCTGGGTGAATATAGCTCTATGGTTTATAAAGAGGAATACATAAAGAGGGATACAATCAAATACAGGCAATAATGGAGCTATTTGACTTTAGAAACTGCTGTAAGCCACAGTTCTCTTTTCCTATGATTCTGTGCTACTGGTTAATGACCCCAGGAAGGTCAGATCTCAAGTTGGGCATGGAAGAGTGGTAATTAATCAGCAGGGGACAGTACTTAATATATTGGTAGAGGCTGGGGTCAGGCACAAAGAACTAGAGAAATGCAACAGAATAAACAGAAAGGCACTAAAATGCAAGCTTAAGCAGGTAAATGGAAAATAGAATCTAAGACTCCAGCAGCAAAACTGGAATGCAAACAACTGCAGAAGTGGTGAAGTTCAGATCCTGAAGCAGAATTTACAATACTGCAGCTACTGAAATAATACTACAGTCTAAGGTACAAGATAAGATACAGTAGGGGTTGGGAGGTTAGCCTAATGGTTAAGGTGTTTGCCTTACAAACACAAGATGCAGGGTTGGAGTCTCACAAGGGATAATTGGCTAGGCTTAAAATGGCTCGCAAGGGCAGTTAGCCTAGTACTAATCTATGAACCTAAGACCATGCAGAAATTTACCAGTAACACTGTTTATGGGAAAATAATGCAGCAATAATGACTAAATGAGTCTCATATCTGGCAATAGTTCACAGTTCTGCCACAACTGCAAAGGAAACAACAAGGCTAAGGCCACAGACAGAGTTCAAAATACAAACAGGAATCTTTCACAAGTAATTCAACATTAGAAGTGCAATCTAATGCTTAAACAATACTAAGATCTGGAAGTAATTCTTAATTGTTCCCACAACTGCCAATAAAGCTACATAAGAGATCCTTTGGCATAATGGTTAAGGTCTTTGCCTTGCATGTACAACATCCTGACCTGCAGCCAGTGCCTATTTGGAGGTTTCATATTCTCCCAGTGTCTTTGTGGGGTTCTTCCCACCTCTAGAAATATGTTTAGTGTTTCCATCTCAAAATTCATATAAGAATAGAGCTGTGGATGGCAGCACACACTCTATATTGTGCCATATGGGGAGAAGAGTTGTACAGACCAGCCACTTTCAGCATATACTGTGCTACACAGTATCCTCAAGATAGGAGAACATGGATCATGGACTGTGGGCCATGGCAGGGCTAACCACTCAATGGCATAAAACATGTCTCTAGGTGATTTGGGCATGTTGACTAATATTGTCAAATGGGGATGGGTATTTGCCGGTGATAAGTGGGTTGAGGACCTAGCCTACACTAACTTATCCCAGGGACCCATGCTGATGGTGGAAGGAGTGTATGTACCAGTGTATGCCTACCATAAATCTCAGCAGCTTTGGGTTAATAACTACTGGCAGTGTCCAGTTGCCCAGTTTGGGTATGTCTGTTGAGCAAAAGCTGAACTTAAAAATAATTGCAAAACATGAATTAAGAATTGTTACAGTCAATGAGGGTTTACTGACGGGATGTAGTTTGGAGTTAGATGACATGATGGTAAAGAGGAGGTCGGACATCCTATGTATCCAAAAGACAAGGTAAAAGGGCAGTGCATTAATGTTACTTGGCTTGGGATCTATACTCAGGAGGAGGACAGATTAGAAATGGTGCGGGAATAGGAGTAAATGAGTGGATTCAGAAGACAGTGGGAGATGTCATCATAATTAGTGACAGACTCAAGGTAATCAGACTCCAGCTCTAATGAAAGGGCAGTATTTATAATCTCTGCCTATGTCCCACAGTAGAGTAGTGATAGTGAGGAAATGAGTGCAAAGCAGGACAGCATGAACTGATGTTAATAATGGGTGACATGAATGCACTTACTGGGACAAACAGAATAGGACATGAGGACTGCCTGGGTCCTCATGGGTGTGGTAAAAGAAATAAAGACAGAAAGGTCATTCTAGAGCCACATGGGTGCAGCAACAAGAATAAAGAAGAGGTCATTCTAAACCTCTCTCTGGAAAATGGCTTTATAGTAGCCAACACATGGTTCAGAAAGAGTGACAGTCACAGGATGACGTATAAAAGTAGCCAACATGGAACTCAAGTAGACTTCCTCATATTAAGAAAAAAAAAACATTGGGGAGGAATCACTGATTGCAAAGCCATCCCCAGTGAAGCAGTTGACCCACAGCATAAAACAATGGTTGTCACAATCAGTTGCAAGCAGTGGTCAGAAGAGGCTCTAAGGTCACCAAAGACCAGGCTAAAGACTTGGAAGATGACTGGAGAGAAAGCAGTTCACGGAATTATTCAGGGCTCTAGCACCTCAGGGATAAGAAGAAATAGATGGAGTTGAAGAAATATGCCAGTGCCACAAAACAGCATATGTGAGGACTACAGAACAGGTATGTGACTGAGTCAGGTATGCAGAAATCCAGGAAGTCCTCAAAAGAAAGAAGGAATGCGGGAGAAAGTGGGTGATAGAAAAGACTGACCAGTCGACAAAGAAATACTCTTTGGCTCACAAAAAGGCTAATGCAGAAGTTGCAGTAGGAAAAAACAAGGCATCAGAGGCACTCTACCAGCTTTAGGAAAGTGACTCAGTATATGGCACAAAGAAACACTACCAGGTTGCAAGGCAAGGACAAAGAGAGAAAGAAAATAGTCAGATACACTTCATAAAGGATTCCAGCAAGAAATAGCATACCAGTCCACAGGGCATCAAAGGCAAATGGAAGGAGTACTTCCAGCAGCTTCTGAATGAAGAAAACCCCACAGAAGCTGTATTTTACTAGACAAGGCCCACAAGGAGAGAAGAGGAGCCTGGCACAGAAGAAGTAAGAACAGCACTAAGGAAATTGAAGTCAGCGAAAGCAGCAGATAGCGTCACAGCAGATATTATCAAGATGTTGAGTCAGATAGCATAGAAATGGCTCCTCAGGGTACTCAAAGCAATGTGTAGAGAAAGGTGTATCCCAGATTACTGAAGAATAAGTGTACTAGATCCAGTGTTAAATAGAAAAGAGGTCACTCCCAACTGTGTGCAGTACAAAAGTATCAAACTCCTGTCACACTGCATGGAAGTCCTGGAAAGGGTGATTGATAAATGAATATGCAGAGCAGTAGAAAGTAAGATTGGAGAAGAGCAGTTCAGCTCCAGATCAGTATGCAGCACAGCTAACCCAATGTTTTCAATAGGACAAATAGTTGAGAAGAAGTTAGAGATGAGGAAAAAGTCCAGCTGGGCATTCCTAGACTTGGAGACAACATATGACAAGGTCTCAAGAAAACTGATTTGGGAAGTCATATGATTATTCAAAGTCCCAGAAAGATTGGTGTAATGCAAGCAGGCTATCTACAAGGACCCAATGGCTCAAGTATGAACTATGTTCAGTCTCACAGACAGGTTCCCATTTGGAGTGTGTGTGCATGATGGCTCATCTCTGAGTCCCTGTTGTTCATACTGCTGATGGACTACATTAACCAACAGGTTGGAGGGGTCAGATCAACAAAGCTGCTCTATGCAGAGGATGTGGCATTACAGGCAGAGTCTAAGGAATAACTTCAGCAAAGGACAGGTGAATGAAATGCAAAACTGAAAACACATAGTATAAAATTAAGTAAGAGATAAGATATTTGTAATAACAGCAAATGGGGGAAATCAGAAGAAACTGAGAACTTAAATAGAAAGGAAGATAGTGAAGCAAGGTAACAGCATCAAGTATCTGGGATGGGTAGATGAAAAGAAGGGATGTCTGAATGAAGAGGTCAAAGCTAGAATCAGGGTGGCTGCAACCAAATGGCATAGAGTGTCTGGCATATAGTGTATGACAGAAGAATGCCAAGTGATGTAGATGAAGTGCATGAGACACTTGGTAAGATGCCCACTGTGGGAGCAGAAGCTTACATAGCTCCAACTGCAGAGAAGTTCAAAGAGAACAGATTACAGTGATTCACATACATGTGCCAAAAAGCAGAATACTATCTGGGGAAGAAGATTTGAAATAGAAAGGAAAAAGGCTGGAGGAAATGAGGGCATCTAGCAAAGAGGTGGAAGGATTGTCTGAGAGAAGACTTGCAACAGTCAGGCATAAGTGTTAAAGAAGGTAACATAGTCATATTGAATAGAAAGAGAGACAGTTGACATGACACCTGGACCCCATATAGAAAATAGGAAAAAGGGGGTTGATGGTGATGCAAATGAAGCTACAAGATTAAGATCTCAGAAGAAACTAAAAAATGCAAACATATATATATTTATATTTTTTCCTTGGTTAAAACATTAAAAAAAAAAAACAGAAAAGTTAAAAAAAGTAACACCACATCAGCAGTACGGTATCTTACTGAAATAAGTAATCTAAATACATTGGTATTTGCCATTATCCAATACCATACATAAGTTCAAAGGTGAAGAACTAAAGGCCAAGCTCATCCCCAGCTGATGTTACCTGATGTGCTTTGGCACCAACGGGTTGATAAATAAGGAGGCCTTGATAAATCACCTATGGTACAGTCTAATCATTTTCTGCTATGCTTTGACATACAACCATCATGCCTTGCATAACTCTTCTAAAATAATTTGTTGACTCCTGCAGCTAATACCAAACTGAGAAGACCACTGTAACATGTTAATCAGAACTGGAAGACCTCTATTCAAGAGGATGACAGACTTGTTGCTGCATTTTCTCTGACACCTTCAGTATAAAAACTATTGACCAAGTGTAAGGAGGTACTTGACAGTAAAAGAAGTAATATATTACTCATATCAGTTGCTAGCAGTGTCATTGGACAGGATTCACGAAGGCTTACATGGAGTCTAAGAGTAGTGTAAGACTCCATGTAGCTCTCGCGTTCCAGGAACAGCCCGAAATTCCGTGAAAGAGACCAGCTAAAACGTCTCTTACATGGAGTGGGCGTGGATATGGTAATCACCTCACTTGCAGCCGAAAGGCATGCAAATGAGGTAGATTAGCGATCCCAGAAGTCCAAAGCAGCCCGTGTAAGAGCCGTTTTAGCTGCAGAAATGTACTCAGTTGACAACTGAGTATGTTTCTGCAAATAACACAATGGAGCCATGTTAGCTCCAAATAAAGGGTGCATATGTGTCAGGCAGCATGCCAATGGCCAAATATGTGGCCATTGGCAAGGTACCCTGATGCAAATATGAGAAATAAATATTTTTTTTTTCGGCGATGTTTAAACGCAGCGCAGCCCCGCGCAAACGGGCTGCACTATATAAAACATAAAAATGAAGGTTATAAACCCACAAATGTGGGTTTTATGCAATACATGGATTTACAATGCAGGGACCAGCAGACCAAAAACAACATGACCACCGTTTAGTAGTTGCTAAGGGGGGAAGCTGAGTCTAAGACATGTAACTAAGCATTGGTAGGCAATCTAATGTAAATGAGTGTTAGGATACTGAATTCCACTGTCACATAGCAAATGAGCACATTCTGAGTAGTGTAAGAGATACATAAGGGGGAGGAATAGAGTAGGAGATAGGCGACATCACAGGGGGGAATGGCAGAAAAAAATGCAGTTCATTGGAGGTCAGTGTTACATGACAGATGTCAGACACATATCATGGAAAGAGGAGTGCCACAAGATAAACATGGGAAAGTCAAGAAATGGAAGGTGTACACTGTTGCTTACACCAAAGTTTCTTGCTGGGCGTGCATGCGCACATGTGCGCGCCATGAGGCGCGAGTAGGGCAGTGTGTGCACGTGTAAGGCAGACTGAGCATGTGGGAGCCTGTTGGAAGACTTGTAAGGCTGTTTGCGCTGGTGTGCATGCGTTTTAACCCGAATAAGATGATTCTAAACCATGTAAGCATGTGTGCACGCATGTAAGCCAATGTGAGCGTGTTTCTGCTGGTATGCGCTTTGCTCCCCCCTGAGGAAACAGAAAGGAAACAGGAAGCAACAGAATTAGTAGGAAGCTAGCAGGGAATACGGCTGGAGCTAGCAGGTGAAAACAATTAGAAGCAGGCAATTACAAAGGCAGAATAGTAGCCCAGCCAAGCACTTAAAACTCTGCAAACAGCAGTGCAGGATGTTTCTCTCAAGAGACACTGCAAGACAGGAGTAAGCTATTAGAAGTGAAAACTGAAAAAGCTGAACTCAGAGCAGAAATGCTAGGGGCTGCCATAGCTGTCATAAGGAGAAATAGGCTACTTGCTGAAGGTGGTGACAATACAAATCGTGCCAGACAACCCACAGTGAGGAGACAGAGAAGAGTGTACAGGCCCAGGGTCACCTACCACGGGTTACATGAGCTGGAGATAGTGGAGCGCTATAGAGTGGACAGAGACCTCCTGCAGCAAATTGTTGAGCTGTGCAGGCCACGCCTCACACACAGAACCAACAGAGGGGAACCCATCCCAGTAGAAACCAAGGTATGTGTTGGCCTAAGAATACTAGCAACAGGACCTTCCAGAGACCAACTGGTGATATGATGGGGATATCACAGGCATCAGCCTCCAGGGTACTGCACCAGTTCCTGGATGCCATGTCAGCACATGTCGGTGATCATGTATATTTCCCCAATGCCCGTGAGGTATTGGCCAGCAATATGCGTCTCTTCCAGCAAATAGCGGAATACCCTGAGGTAGTGGGTGCAATAGACTGCACGCACATATGCATCAAAGCACCAGCCGGTGAGCGGGGTATGGCCTACATTTACCGCAAGGGCTACCCCTCCATCAACTGCCAGGTCATGTGTGATGCCCAGGGCATAATAATGAATGTGTGTGCTGGCTACCCTAGGAGCTACCATGATTCCCATATCTGGCATTTGACGCAGCTGTACCAGACATTTGCCAATGGGGACATCCCACATGGACACCTAGTGGGGGATGCAGGTTATGCACTGGAGCCGTGGCTGATGACACCCATCAGAAATGCAAACACACCTGAACAGAAATGCCATAATAAGGCACACGCACAAACACGTAATGTAATAGAGCATGTGTTTGGGCTGCTCAAGTCACTGTTACGGTGTCTGGACACATCTGGTGGAGCCTTGCAGTACTCACCAACTACATGTACCCAAATTGTCATGGTATGTGCTATGCTACATAATATGATCTTGCGAAAACAGCTGCAGCAGGACCAGCATAGGGCCGGGCCAAACAGCCCCCCACCATTGCCAAGGCCATCACAGGCAGAGCGTGACTCGGAGGAGGAACAACCTTAGCCTGCCCCAGTAGGCAGAAGGAGGCATGCCCAGTATGCCCTGGCCTTGGCAAAGAGGCAACGCATAGCACATACACTGGCTCAGTAGGAACCCTGGGAATGATACCCCTCACTGACTCACTCATATAATAACAGGGATGCCTAAAATGACATAACCTGCTCTCAAACATGTACAGGGAGTGTAGTATGTGCATCCAACAGAGACAGCCCTGCAGCACCACCTGAGGCATGAATGCCATGTGTTAAGCAATGTAACACCACGTAGTATATGCAAACTTGATGACCCAGACTAACATCCTACCCTCACCAAGCATGATGCCACAATATGACGATGAGATGATCAATTGCAATAATTGGCTGAAGTATTGCAGTTAGTCAAAGGTGATCCAATGTGTGCCAGCCTGGGATGACATGCTGAGCATGACATGATGCTCCACCTGCTAGGGGTGGCGTGCACCTATCAGTCCAGGCCTTATGGATACTGGCAAAGGCTGTTGTTACCCACAGCGTGCCTTGAATAGGTAAGGCTCAAAACACAAACCCACCTCCATAGGTATCATAAGGGATAAGAATCTAGATGTAATGCTACCCAATGCCAGAAGTCTAAACAGCAAGATGCATGCAGTCTAAACTCCCCCAGTATGGAGAATGTTGATATCTGTCCTTTAACAGAAAACTTGGTCAAGGCTCACAACAGCACCCTAACACTACCAGGTTACACCTCATATTGTGCTGTACAGCCTCAAAACATGGAACAAGCTACAAAAGGAGGGTGACTTGCAATAATTGTCAAGGATAACCACACCCCCATGTTGGTACCACAACAAGAAGCAGCATGGACTAGCCATGGTCAAGTAACAGTTGCTAAAACTGTCTCCCAGTTTATAGCCTGCTACAGACTACCATCCTAACACCAGGAACTGCACTTGGCCTATGTTGGAATGCATGAATATATCAAGCCCTCCAAACCACATTATATTGGGTGACTGAAAATACCCAAACATAGACTGGGAGCATTATACTAGCTCCAACACTGTAGGACAAAAGTTCCTAGAATCCATAAACCAAAATGCCCAGGAACAACGTACCACTCCCACAAGAGGGGTAAGCATACTGGATGTGATAATCAGCAACATGGGTACTGGATGGCAAGATGAGAAGTGTATCCCTCACTGGTAAGACCAGACCATAGAGTAATCACACCGGATATACACATCCTGACCACAGTCCCTGGCCAGAAAACCACAGTGAAAAACATGTGTAAAGCAAAAGTTGCACTCCTCCAAACTGATGTAGAATCCATTAAAGGCCCTGTGCAGGTGCAAAATAATGGCCACACCTCAGAACCTGTTATACAGGCATTCCATGAACACTAGCACAAAATGCTGGAAAGTCCAATATAAAGTAATCCAAAACACAAGAGACGTTGGGGAAATAAAACCTTTATATTCAGCAAAGCTTTCGGGTTACAAGCCCTTTCTCAATACTAATACAGGTTCCATTAAAATACATACCTTTAAATAGGAGTCATAATCACATGAATTGCAGCCTAAATCATGTGACAAATACATAAAATAAAGCATCATAATGCTAAAACATCCAAAAACATTACTTTCATACGAACAACATATCTTAAAAACCACTAGAAAATTGAAAGAACGCATTATTGAACATAAGTCTGAAATAAGAAGGACAAATGATAGGAATGCCTTATGTAAACACATAATTACACATAATTTTGATCATACATTTAAGTTTAGGGTTATAGATATGGTTTACGTATCAGATAGGGGTGGTGATATTAATAATTTATTAGAATTAAAAGAATATGAGTGGACAATAAGACTAGCAGCAGATTGTCCACCAGGTCTAAATGCTGCTGTTAAATTAAAACCTGTTTTAATTAAAATACAATGCAATAAATTGAAATAAAAGTAATCTATGAAAATGTATTTAAGATATGTTGTTCATATGAAAGAAATGTTTTTGGATGTTTTAGCATTATGATGCTTTATTTTATGTATTTGTCACATGATTTAGGCTGCAAGTCATGTGATTATGGCTCCTATTTAAATGTATGTATTTTAATGGAACCTGTATTAGTATTAAGAAAGGGCTTGTAACCCGAAAGCTTTGCTGAATATAAAGGTTTTATTTTCTCAGCGACTCTTGTGTTTTGGATTCCATGAACACTGCCAGGAATGCTTGGATTATGCAATCCCAAATAAAACCAAGACACAATGCCAAACACGCAGGCATCTGGCATGGTGGATTCCAGCCATTACCAAACCATGCAAGAGAATGAGGAAGCTACTACATGATAGAGCAAACATAAAAAGGGAAGTAATCACTGATCAGTAGTATGGCAATAAAATATGTCCACGCATACAATCCACTAAGGCCAGCTACAACAAGTTGAATCTGTGAATCTTGAGGCAATGTTACACCTGCCCCAAGTACACAGACAACCCTCACCTCCCCCCAAAAAATACAAATATATGTGAGAGATGCAACCATTTATCCAAACCGGAGGCTGAGCTCTCTCTCAACTCAGTACTGGCAAAACTAGTCAGGAAGAGAAGGTAACCACACACACCACAAACCCAGTCTCACATAGACCTATCACAACTGCAAACCAAAGACATAAACACAGAAAAACATTCCCGGAGGCCATAATTACAAACACACCACATCGACAGAGGCCTCCAAAGCAGACACCCAAGCAACCACTACCTCCAAACATAGCACATGCAACACATAGTACACAAAGCTGGTGTGCCAAACAGTCACAGGCCAGAAGGAGAAACAACATGCCTGATGCAGTTGTAATAGGTGACTCCATAGTCAGATGCACTGCTGTCCCGCTCACCAGACTGAACAAGGGAAAGGGTACAGTAAGCTGCCTGTAGGCTGCTACAATATGCCACATAACAGAAGTACGCAGGTCACCCCAAAGCAAGTAGAAATATGATGCAGTCATTGTCCATGCTGGCGTGAATGACCTGAGATGTACCTCCCCAGACTACATGAAAAGAAACATAGATGAGCTCTCCGATTATGTAGTCCAGGCCGGTATGACACTGACCATGTGCAGCATCCTACTCTCACCAAGAATTATGCCACAGTACAAACACAGAATGATCAGCTTTAACAAGTGGCACAATTACTGGTGTCATTCCAAGGGGATCCAATGTCTGTCTGCTTGGGATGTCATGCTTGACAAGCCACGCTGCTGTTCCAGGGATGGCTTGCACCTGTTACCCCTGGGCATCTGGATATTGGATAAGGCTCTTGCCACCTCCATAGAGCCTTTCGTAGGCAAGGCTGAAAAGACTAACCCACCACCCTAGAAAACATAAGTGGAAAGAAACATAAGGGTAATGCTGACCAATGCCAGACATGTAAACCTCAATATGCATGCTCCCGAGGCCCTCCCCAGTATGGAGAACATTGATGTCTGTGCAATGACAGAAACCTGCAGCAAGGCTCTTGACAGCACACCAGCACTACCAGGTTATACCTCATATCATGCGTTATGGCCCCAAAACCTGGACCAAAACATAAAAGGAGGGGGAGTATCCATATTCAGCACAGACACCCACACATCCAGGTAACTGACAATGCACGAAGCATCGGAGACCACCCATGTGCAACTAACTGTAGGCAAAACTGCTGTACAGTCTGTAGCATGCTGCAGACCACACTCTCACACACAGGAACCCCACCTAGCCATCCTGAAGACACTGTACAGTATGAATGTCTCACCAAATAACAAACAAGGTACTCACAAATTACCACATAGGTGGTAATCCATTATGTATGGAAGGAGTAATCAGGGACCTAGGGACACAAGTGGACAGTAACCTGTTATGTGACACTCACATTGCCAACGTGGCTAGGAAGACTGTCTATATTGGACACCGTATCATGAAAGGATTCACATCTACATCAACAGAGGTCATTGTGCCCCTATACTGTTCTCTTATCAGACCCATAATCTAGTACAATGCCTCATTTAGGATGTACCTTACCCGATACCTGCAGCAGTTAGAAAGACCTCAAAGGTACGTCACCAAGAGGATAAAGGGTCTCAAATATATGTCATATGCTGCCTGGCTGTAGACACCCCAGCTGAATGCAGTCACATACTGCCTACACAGAGGTGTTGTATGCCTGTTGTACAAGGCCATGTCCAACACAGGAGTAATGGACATGCTCCACCCCAAAAAACCCAAATCCATCGGAGCTGTGAGAGTGAGAGATGTCAACTTCAACACATAATGAAATAGGATGTGCTGGAGGGACAGATACATAACCCAGAGGCTCCCTACACCCTGGAACAGAATCCCACTCCATGTTAGGCAGAGCCCCTCACTGACTCTCTTCAACAGGAATCTTGCCAAGTGGATGGATGATCGTATATGTACACTGGGGGTCTTCACTGTGTCATGTCCACACAGAGGCACAGTAAAGTAAATCATAAATGGCCATAATATTCACATAGCAAGGGGTGGCGAAAACCACACACACTCTGGCTAGGCTTATAAATGCCCAAGGGCGGATAGCCTAGTATGAACCTATGAACCTATGAAGATACAAATTGTACAGGACACTAAGGATAATCACAAGGCTTTCTTAACTGATGGTAGGAACCTTGTTGGGAATTCACAGATATGCTCTGAATCACTCAAATATTACAAACAACATACCAAACAGACATACATATTGCCAACATCCAACCTGACAGGTGCAATGCACCCCCCCCCCCCACAAAATGCAAAATATCTATCCCAGCAGAGTGCTGGCCCCCTGACATTGCAGATGCTGAGGTAACAGCCAGCATCTACAAAGCAAAACACACAGCATCAATGGTATGAGATGGTGTCCTGGGCTGAGTCCAACATGGACTCCAAGAAGAATGGAATGCCAAATAACACTACTGCTCAATGTCAGCCTTACCACAGGATATGTACCCAAAGAGCAGTGTACAACAACAGTAGTCCTTCTCAACAAAGGTGTTGCCTGAATGGATACTGCAAACTACCACCCCAGAATCCTGACAAGCTTGGTCTGCAAAGCTATGCAAAGGATCAGCATGTACCGCAGACATAAAGATATTGGGGACCTACTGACACTGGACCCTACCCAGTGTGGCTTTCTTAAGTGCAGATCCTGCCCCTTAAACATGTTTGACTCATTTTAAACAGTCATTAAGGCAATTGATGAGGGGAATGTGGTCCACACAGTGTAGCTGGACCTTGCAAAGGCTTCCATACAATACCCCACGTGTTCATTATAGATAAGCTCACCAGCTTAAATATAAACCCCTATGTCAGTAGAGGGGTTGCAAACCAGACCAAGGACAGAACTGACATGGTCAAAAATGCTGCAGCCATGTCAGACTACAAACCAGATATGACTGGCATCCCACAAGGCTTGGTCCTGGGACCTCCCTCGTTTGGTATATATGTCCCATAGGTACAGGCCAACATGGAAGGACTGTGTCTGAACAAGTTTGCAGAGGACTACAAACTGGCCACCATATCTGACCCTCCAGCTGACACAAGCATCCCACAAAAGGGCCACATAGAAACAGACAACTGGTGCCATAGCCATGTTAGCAAGCTAATTGCAGAAAAGTGTATAGTCAACCCCTGTGGATATACAGTAAGTGCCCACCAATTACCACATAGGTGTTAACCCATTAAGTACTTAACATGTAATAAGAGACCTGGGGACACAAGTTGATAGATATCCTGCATTGGACAAGCATGTGGCTGTACTGGTTACAGAAACATACCATATACCCCCATAATCATGAAGGTTGTCAGATCTAGATCAGGGGAGGTCATTGTGGCTCTGCAGTCATCCTTCACCAGCGTTACAATTGACTACAATAGCCCTTGTGGGATTTACCTCAGTAGACACCTCCATCAACTGGAAAGTCCTCAAAAGTACCTCACCAGGAGTATCAAAGAGCTTGAACAGATGCCATGTGTTGCCTGATTAAACAAACTGCAGCTTCACACACTGCCATACTGCCCACCCAGAGGCAAGCTGTGTCTGATGTAAAAAGCCATGTCCAAGCTGGAATCAATGAACATGCTGCACCTTGTACAATCTGAATGGCAGTGAGCTATGCACGTGAGAGACCTGAACCCCAGCACTGACATACATAGGACAAGCTGTACTGAATGATCCATAACACAGAAGCCACCCCCACTCTTGAGTAAACTCCCAGTACAGGTTAGCCAGAGAGTCACTCATTGACTCTCCTCAAGAGGAATCTTGATGAGTGGATGGGAGATGGTAGGTTTACCCTGGGTATCACTGTTATGTCATGGGTAGACGGAGGCACAGTATACTAACCATGACATATGTCATGGCAAACTCCAGTTACAATGTTTGTCGAAAGACACACACACTCTCCGACTAGCATTAGAAATGGCCTAGGGCGCATCGCTAGTGTTTGCCAATGTACACCTATGTTGTGGAATACACTACCAATGTTGGACAAGCCTGGTTTAAGTAGTTCATATCTGAACATAATGCAACATGGTCAGATGTGCACAACTGGCCCCTAACCAGTCTGTTGTGCTCACTATGAAAATGTAAAGCAGTTATAGGACTAAAGCCCAGGATACTGTCCAAAACAGTGAAAGTACTGAACCAGTACACTATACGGTACTACAGTGTTAGGTCAGTATGAAAGGATGTTGACAACTGTATGCAAAGTATCCCATGCAAACCCTGCAGGCACAGTATAATCCCTGTTGTGTTCAGACGCAAAGCAATTGGACAGTAAGTACACAACATGACACACAACACACAACCATAAACGTGAGATATTGTTGAAGTTCACATTCATCCACAAATGTGGTGGGCTGCAGAGTTCAACAAATGGAAAGCTCACACTGGGCATGCTTGCACACTTTGATAAATGAGACATATGTCAGACAACATGCCATGGAAAGCCTGAACTGGGCATGCTCACACACTTAGGCCAAATCTCAGTTTAGCAGTTGGCCACACATATCTGGTATTTGTACGTGTTATTCCAGGAACCAACCACATTACAGCAATCTTCCCAGTGCACACAGTTAAATGACTACAGAGACATAAGTGATATAGTGGATCCCTCTCATATTCAAACATCTTCCACAGATACACAAGTTGTTCATAGAAACAGGGAATGCTATGGCAATAAAGACCTGCAAACAGTCTATCAGCAACAAATATTGTGCATCTGACAATTAAACATATGGGTGTAGAGGTCAACACTAGGCTGTTTGCCCTAGGGAATGACAGCTTAGCCAGAGTGTGCTTGGCGTCTGCCTCCCCAGTACAGTAGGCTACTGTGCCACTGTAAAGTAGGTCACATAAGGCACAGTGTGAGGCTAGTGTGCTGTACCTCGGTCAAGCAGGGACACAGTGGAGATCCCAGGGGTTGAATTTGCTAAGCCACATCCATGTTGGTGTGTGCTGGAAGAGGGTTGGTGAGGACCTCTAACAGTAAGTGGGCATCAATAACAGACTGAGGGGACCCTTATCTGCAGTGTCTGGACAATTTCACTGTCTCAACACTTTGTTGTGATGATTATGAGGGATTGATGTGTCATGCCAGTACTGTTCAGAGATGTCCTCCCTCTGTGGGCTACTGCTCTGCAATGTATTAGCTCACTCTGTCTGTTGGACAGCTCATATATGGCTGGTGTACACCTGACAGGTGTCCTGTTGTGGAGGAGTCATGGGTATATTTGGGATAGCATGATCAATGCAAACCTTCCACATGCTCATAGAATGCAATTGTCAAGGATTATGCAGAGTGGCCTTAATACTCCCCCAGCATGGGTCCTTTGAAGTCTTCCACCCCAGTCTTCACAAGTGTAAAGTCTGCTTTTGATAAATACACTTTGTTTGCAGTGACAACCTTGCCTGGGGGTGGGGATGGGATATGGATGTCCAGGGAAAGATGTGTATGGTCAGATATCAACAATGGTGGTCTACCTCTGGTGTGGAACAGTGAGTACCCATGTTGCAGATGGTCAGGTGCAATATGTATTCCCCCTTGTGGCTGTGGTGAGTGGTTCTGCCATAGCACATGGACTCACAAATTGTAGTGGCTGTAGGGTATTGTTGTAGAGGCCTGAGTAGTTCCCTCACACAATATACCTGTACCTGACGTTAATAACTGGAATGGTGTATGTGAACATCTTCATATCTTGGCACTGTTCCCAGGAAAGCAAAGTGTGTGTCCTGGATGTGGGAGGGGTGGTCCGAACTGGTTGTGTTGTGTGTTACAGGTCCTGTGGTCACGAAGCATGGTATAGAACATAACCTGCCAGTGCTGATGTGCATATCTGACCCTGAAGTAGGTGGCTGCAAATGCATATATATGCTATCCCCCACCTGAAAGGTAGCACTAGATGTACATACCTCTGTAGAAATAATGATGTCAGCACCCTATAAATACTGCAGGTGCAGAACAGATGCCCAGTAATTTGGATAGTGCACTTTGCTAATGCATCTCCCTCAAGTGTCATAATATAGTTGAGTAGGGGTTTGAATCCTGCAAATGCTCAGTGTGTGTGGGTGAGCGGGGTTGGTGTGTGTGCAATTCTGTGTGAGAGAAATGTCCCTTTTGGCAACTAGGAGAACACACTACAGGATGCACATTCCCCTTTCTAAGCACTGATGATGTCAGCACCCTATAAGTACAGCAGGAGAAGAAAATCCTCCCAGTAATGTGAATAGTGTGTTCTGCTAATGCGTCCGTCTTGAGTGTCATAACATAGTTAGGTAGGGGTTTGAATCTTGCAAGTGTTAGTGTGTGAGGGAAGTGTCCCTTTTGGCAACTGGGAAAACACACTACAGGATGCACATTCCCCTTTCTAAACACTGATGATGTCAGCACCCTATAAGTACAGCAGGAGAAGGAAAACTTCCCAGTAATGTGAATAGCGCGCTCCGCTAATGCATCCGTATTGAGTGTCATAACATAGTTAGATAGGGGTTTGAATCCGGCAAGTTTGGGTGAGGGGGGTTAGTGTGTGTGCAATTCTGTGTGAGAAAAATGGACCTTTTGACAACTGGGAAAACACACTACAGGATGAACATTCCCCTATCTAAACACTGATGATGTCAGCACCCTATAAGTACAGCGGGAGAAGGAAAACCACCCAGTAAGGCGAATAGAGCACTCCACTAATGTGTCTGTCTTGAGTGTCATAACATAGTTAGATAGGGGTTTGAATCCTGCAAGTGTGTGTGTTTGGGTGAGGGGGGTTAGTGTGTGTGCAATTCTGTGTAAGGGAAATGTCCCTTTTGGCAACTGGGAACACACACTACAGGATGCACATTCCCCTTTCTAAACACTGATGATGTCAGCACCCTATAAGTACAGCGGGAGAAGGGAAACCTCCCAATAAGGTGAATAGTATGCTCTGCTAATGCATCCATCTTGAGTGTCATAACATAGTTAGGTAGGGGTTTAAAACCGGCAAGTGTGTGTGTGTGGGGGGGGATAGAAGTAGGGTGTGTGCAATTACATGTGTGAGAGAACTGACCCTTTTAGCAACCAGTACAACACACCAGCTGGTGCATATTCCAATCTCTACACAGAGATGATGTCAGCACCCAACAAGTACAGCAGAAGAGGGCAAATCTCCCAGTAATGCAAATAGCACGCTCTGCTACTGCGTCTCTCACTACTGTCATAGCACAGTTAGTTATGGCTTTGAATTCCACACATGCTATGTGTGTTTTGGTCACACAGAATGCCCATGCGTGTGGGTTGTTGTTCACAATAATGCATGACATCGATTAAACCAGTAATGGCAATGGACACAGATGATGTATGTGTGTGCCAAATACACATATGTACCTGTGACCTTCAATAGTTCCCATGTATGACGCCTGCCACATGTGAATACATGGTATTTGCACTGGATAACATTATGACTGTGGTCTTCTATGCAGGTGCTGCATGTGGTATGTGTATATACAGTGTGAGTTGTATATGGTATCATCCTAGCAGCGAGGGATACACATCTGGTCTAGGGCATATAGTCTACATGTTGTTGATGAACAGGTGCTGCATGTTTTCACCTGTTGTGGGAGTGGTAACAAGTTGTTCCATAGCAACGCAGTGACTACATGTTAGGAACCTTTCAGCTAGGGTGTTGTAGCTACAGTAATTCATCAGCATTCAGTAATACTTCAGCATTCTTGGTGAGGGTATGATGCCAACCAAGGTCAGGGTCATACCAGCCTGTGCCACATGCTCAGAGAGCCCTTCTATGTTCCCTATCATGTAGTCCAGGGAGGTACATCACAGGTCAGCCATAGTGGCATGGACAATGACTGAGTCATATGTGTCCATGCCTCTGACTGACCTGTATGCTTGTGTTATGTGGTGGACCATAGTGCCCCACGGGCATATCACTGTGACCTTCACCTTGTCCAGCCTGGTGAGTGGGACCTCACTGTACTGGACAATAAAGGTACCTAACACAACTGTAGCAGGTGTGTTGTCTAGCCGTACAGGCTGTGACTGTTTGGCACACAGGATTTGTGTGCTATGTGTTGCACGTGCTGTGTTCCAGCTTAACGTATGCCTGTGTGCCAGCTGCAGAGGTGTCTGCTCCTCAGGCAGCATGCTATTCTGAGGCTCCACGAATGGTCCAGTGTGTTCATGTGTTTGGATTGCTGTCAGTGTAGGTCTACATCAGACTGGTATTGTAGTCACTGTAGTATTTCTTGCCACCTGACAGGTTATGCCAATACTGGGTTCAGAATACTTAGTCCCCAGTTTGGCTATGTGGTTGCATCTCATACATGTGTTGTACGTCCATGTGTAGGGGAGAGGGTTGACTGTGTACATGTGGCAGCTATGACATTGCCACATGACCCACATATTCTACAACTGTACCATAGAGGTGACTGACAAGTGACCTTTGCACATGCTACCATAGTATTGTCATTGCCATGGTGATTAACAGCACATAGGGCCAATGGGGAACAAGGTACAGAAGGTGAGTATGTGAGGGTGTAGTGCATGTGATTAGTTAGCACTGGCATATATGACTGCTCACGTGGTCAAATGCCAGGTAAGTCGCATGCAATGTGTCACAGGCAACGTACATGTGAACAGGACAAACAGTGACGTTCCGTCAAGTGAGACATGGACATACATATAGTAAGCTATGCAGATGTCACTAGGAGTCCACAGAAGCTCTGTAAATCTGCATTGCAGGTGGGATCAGTGTTCCAGGGTAACTGCAAGCAAACATGCATGCAAACAAAGCTACAGTAAGCAGGGCTGCATGTAGTCCATTGTACAACAAACAAGCTGTACCACTTCCAGTAGGTAACAGTGCAAATATGCAGGCACTATACACATGTACATGGAAATACGCAGGTCAGATGGCTAGGGTCCAGTCTCAGCGCACACAAGTGTACAGACCATGTACCGTCAGGATGTACAATAACTGGATGGAAACCCAGGTGCTCATACCTGCAGTAATACACATGTCAAATAACAGACACTGAGCATTCACTCAGTGGTTCCATACTTAGTAGGATGTATGCTACCTGTCCTGCCACCACAGTATCCCTGACATTTATGGGGACTCTCCCTCCTGTGAAAGTTAGTTTTGTGTGTTGGAGCTGTCTAGCATGGTATGAGATGTGAGCTTGCAGTGCTAGGGTGCTCCTGTGTGTCCTGTACCAATTGTGTAGTACTGCACACATATCAACATCCTCAAACATCCGCATTGCAGAGTCCAGTGTGGGCAACATGCCACTTGCAGTTTACATGTCCATCATTGTGTATCAATACTTTCATTACCTTATCCCCTGTGCTACCTATATATGTAGCCTTCTGTTGACATCCTTACCACCAGTATGCCAACATGTGCAGATGATACACTATGGTACTTACCATGGGTGCAGACAACAGTACAAGACAATCATACCCTTACTGCATCAGGCATGCTGGGATATACCCACAATTATATCAGCACACAGTACTGTTAACAACATGATACTATTACTACACGCCTATGTAGTCACCCTGTGCATCAGCAACATGTTAACTTGTACCTGCACTGATGTTACAGATTGCAGGAGGTGGCACAGTTTCATCATATTCACAGGGTGTGAACTTGGTATGCCTGAGTCTGCCACTGATACCACCAATTGACATGTATGTGTATGTGTGTTGGTGAGGGACAGCAGTACAAGGTGGGGCAATGTTGATGCAGTGTGTGCGTGTATGCAGTAGCCCTAGGTGTTGTCAATTCGCATGTGTGCATGGATGCACACAGTTCCACCTCATGGCTGCCATATACCGGTGTTTGTGGTCAGCCACAGACTGTACCTGCCAGGTCATACAGATCAGTGTCTCTGGCCACGGACACAGTACCTGTGCATTGCAGGGGTGCTACGGACCGTATCCGGTACCAATCCAGACTGGGTACTGTCATCAGAAGCAGGTGTTCATTGACTGGACACAGATCCCTGTCAGGCCTGTCCAGAGCCACGTGCACGTGGTCTCCTGGGGTGGTCTGATGACAGCACATACCCAGCATTGCTGGGGCTGCTGCTGGCACTATGGGGGTGGCTGCGGCCCTGTTTTCGTCCGCGACGACTGCCAGCTGCTGCTGTTGCTGGCATGCGCCCATGTTGACGCCTCAACTGTCCACCATTGCCCTGGCTCATGGACATGTAGTTGTGGAACCGATCTAATATGTCCCTACAACGTCTGTCTATGACATCGATGAAATTACAGATGGCAGCCGCAATGTCACGCATACTGTCAGTCATAACTGTGCGACATGCTGTCAGCTCCCTCACACCCTGTCTGGTGTACCGTTCCATACGTGACTGTGCCTGCATGACAGCCCGAAACATAGCTGAGGTTGTAAGACCTCTGTGGGCACATTTGACAGGGACAGTATGCCTACGGATGCTCCCACGAGAACCCCTGGACATCTGTCTGTGTGGTACCATCTCAGGGCCATGCCCATGGCTGCTGTGTGGGGAAGCATGTGCCACAGATACCACATTACCCTGGTCAATGCCCACTGTATCCTGTCCATCACCTAGGGACATTGGTGACAAAGGGTGTATTGGCAGGATGACTGTGCGCATTGATGGGATTGACAGCTGTGTACTGTCAATTGGCTGGCCAATGACGGACCCTGGCATACCTTCCTGTGCCATTACACAGATGTCATCATTATCAGTACCCGTGGCACCTGATTCAGGTTCCCTGCTGCATGACACCAGAGCAGCACCAGAACCTGTGGGAGGGAAACAGGAAACACAGTTTACAATGTCTACACAATGTTACCAGTGATGCACACATGCACACATGCACGCATGCACAGGTGCACACATGCACACATGCACACATGCACACATGCACACATGCACACATGCACACGTGCACACATGCCCACATGCACACATGCACAGGTGCACACATGCACAGGTGCACACATGCACACATGCACACATGCACAGGTGCACACATGCACACATGCACACATGCACACTTGCACACAGTTGCACACAGTTGCACACTTGCACACTACTCAGTATGCGAGATATCAACACAGACACAGACACACCTACATGCATACACAGAGCACTACTAAGTGAGCCTAATATTACTATTACTATCAAGACTATTAAAGGTATTGTTAATACACACTCACCGGCATGGATAGGCTGTATTGCTATTACACCGGAGGGACCTGCAGAAGTGAGGAAATTAATGTCAGTGGGCACAACTGTGCCATTGTTACTGAGTATGATACAGGTCAGTAGTACAACAGTTGCCTTTCACAGGTCAGCTGCTGATATTGAGAATATCACACTTGCACATTAAATACTATGATGACAGCTAAAAACCAAGGACACACCTCACACATGCATTAACTACCAGTGTACACAACAGTCAACTATACATATGGCATATTACCTGCACGCTCATAGTCTTGGAGCTGTGTGGCTCCAGCCTCCATAATAATGCAGGTCTGCTGCTGTTGTTGTTGTTGGCGGGCTGGAGCGACAACACTTATGAGTAGTCCCTCCAGTCTGGTGAGTGGGGGATGTGTAGTCACCCCACCACCTGTGGCAACCTGTTGCCTGTGGATATCCGACGCACGCTGACGGACATTTCTGATTAAATCACTGCAGTAATGTTGTACCTGCTCATATGTCCTATTATGCGTGCCTATGTCATTTACCCGACGGACCAAATCTTGCCACAGTGCAGCCCTCTCCTGCTGATTCTGGCTGGTGCGGGAAAAGAGTATTGCATAATCCCGCACCAGGCTCTGGTGTATTTCCTCATCCTCAGCTGCAGAGTACGCTGGATTGCGCTGGTGAGCCATGGTCCTGAAAAAGGAAATAACATGATATCAGCAAAATATGTCAGCAGAATTTGGCATACATACTACACATGCTACTCGACTGTTGTGATATAACATATCTCACATATATAGCATCTGTCTGTCTATTGGTGGATACACATGTAAATGGCCAGGTATCAGAGCTCAGCCAACAACTGTGCAACAGTACCTGGCACACTCCATATGACATACTACCAAACCACAGCAGTCAGAACACTGATTCAGGTCCAAAGCACCTCCTCACTCCGGGGGTTTGTATCGAGGTACTGTATGGGGTACATCATCAACTACTGTGAGCTGACCACAAACTAATTGCCCTGGATATACATATCCCACCTCCACCACCAGCACAAACGACTACAGTGAATAACATTTCAAATGCAAACTTTACACTTTGTAACACTGACATGGTATCCTTTAAGCCCACTGGGCCAGTGGAAGACACAACCTACAATGCTGACTCCTTCACAAATTATTTCTACGGACGTCTCCAAGAATGCATGGATCATGCAATCCCATATAAGACCAAGACACTCTCCACAAAGGGAAAGCATCCTGTCTGGTGGACCCCAGCCATAGACAGATTGTATAACAAAAGATGAAAGCTACTGCAAGACAGAGCATAATTCCATAAAGGGAAGGCATGTCTGATCAGCACTAGTAAAGAGCTATTTTCTCTCATACAAACATCCATGGGCAACTTTGAGAGGGAAATCAATGGGGACACTACAGTTAACCACAAGGCCTTCTTCAGTTATGTTAGAAACCTGGTCAGAAACCCTCCAATATGCTCATAGTTAATACATAACAACAAATAATTCACTGAACCCACAGATATTGGCAACATTGTGGCAGACAAGTTCAGTGCAAGTTTCCCCCCTCCCTATCCCTCAAACTAAGACATACTTATCCCAGCTGACTGTAACCTCCCTGTCATCACAGATGTCCAGGTGAGAGCCGCACTCAGAGAAGCAGAAAACACAGCATCAATGGGACCTGATGGTATCCCCGGTTGCATGCTACATGAACTCCAAGAGGAGCTAAACACACATATAGAAGTGCTATGTAACACTAGCCTGACTACAAGATATGTACCTGTACACTGGCGTACAGCAGCAGTGGTTCCACTTCACGAAGGAGGCACCTCTACATACCAATACAATACAACACAATACAATACATTACAATACAATACAATAAAATATGCTATTGCCCCTTGGACTACAGCAGCATACTGTTCTGCTACCCTGACCATTGTGACACATGTGATGTGATGGTACCTGCTCCAGTCAAACAGTTACACAGGGTGACTCATATGGCATATTACCTATCTGACTAACATTCAGCAGGGGTATGTGTGACATGTACTCATGGGGAGTCTTGCTTCTTAATGCTGTGCGGTTTATTGCAGGGTATGTCTTATCTGTGGGTAGGAACCTGTACCTCCGCCATGTGCTCTCTACTGCAGTGTCACGGACGACACACAGCAGTCATTTAGGTTGTGGATGGTGTGAGGTGTTACTATGGTTGTTGGACATCTGTCATGGGTGTGACTTAAGTATGTAAATCCAGGAGTGGTAACATCTATGTGGGTAGTATGTGTGTACTCTGTGGTGTTGTCAGTCACTGTGCATTGGTAATGTGTTTGAGTGCATTGTCACAGTGTTGTACATGTCACTGTGTCCCTCTCCATATCTGTAGCTGTCATGTGAGGTACATACCGTGGCAGCCATTGTGTGGTGTGGAGGGGTACACTGACCTACATGTCCATAGCTGACACACCATGTCTGCTGACACATACCATGTGCAGGTATTCCAGGAATAGTGTGCCACTGTGACTATCATTGGGGGGACTATTGTACACATTTATGACCCTGTTCACCCCTGACACATGCAGTGGTGGGCAGCCAATCACATATCTGGTGGTTACTGGTGTAGGTGATTTGAAATGGGGTATGGTACTCCAGTTTCGACACTGGTGTTCACTCCATGCCTTTGTCACCAGGCACCTGTTGCAATACATCTGTACACGTGCCTCACTCAGAATATATATACATCTCTCTCTCTCTATATATATATATATATATATATATATATATATGTATATATATATATATATATATATGTATATATATGTATATATATATATATATATATATATATATATATATATATATATATATATATATATATATATATATATATATATATATATATATATATATATATATATATATATATGTTATATATGTATATAGGTATATATATATATATATATATATATATATATATATATATATGTCTGTATACATATACACATATATATATTGATGTACATATATTGCTATAGATATGGAGGGGGGGTGTGTGACAGAGAGGGGGTGAGAGTGACAGAGGTGGTGGGACGGGGGAGTGTGAGATCGTCATATACAGTCATATCTGTAGATAGTCAGATTTGTCTGTCTATGTATATGTATCTACATATATCTATATCTGTATGTGTGTATTACATATATATGTTTCTACATATTCTATCTATCTACATCTGTCTATGTATTCCTACATCCCTCTCTATGTATGTATACATATATGCATATTATATATATATATATATATATATATATATATATATATATATATGGGTTCCTATCACTTCATCGAACTGTGTATTCACCGACACTCACCTCTTCAACACCAATCCATCGACGTCCATATCATCGACAATTCCGGTAAGCGATCTTCCCCCTCACAGGACCCATGGTAGCGCTTTAAAGGTAAATTATATGGAACCACGTACACCCTGATCAGTGTTACACAGGAAGAAGCGCTACCATGGGTCCTGTGAGGGGGAAGATCGCTTACCGGAATTGTCGATGATATGGACGTCGATGGATTGGTGTTGAAGAGGTGAGTGTCGGTGAATACACAGTTCGATGAAGTGATGAAGTGATAGGAACCCATATATATATATATATATATATATATATATATATATATATATATATATATATATATATATATATATATATATATATATATATACATACATATATTGACATACATACATATCCATATGATAGATGGGTATATCAACATGTTTGTTTATAAAACTGTATACACACACTAACATACTGCTAAACATACATAACTGTGAAACCTAGTTTGTACATTGCACTACAACCTACATTCAACCTAAATTGATATGTGCACATAGATGCCCTCACATACATATGTATGTACAGCCTTCACTGATAGTTGCTGTATGTCCCCTGCCCTATGCACATCTTCATATACATATGGATACAGACCAATGACACATATGGAGGGTTCACAGTATGTAGACTTTTAAAGTATTACTTTACATTACCTGTGTTTGTCACAGCTGCTTGCGTTGCCATTTGGTTTGGTGTCCTGCTGCTCCAGTTGGCAGTTGGCAGCTTTCGAGTGGGTTTTGATGACTGGTTTTGTTTGTGTATGTTTTTTTTTCTCTCTCTCTCTGTCTCTCCCTACCTCCACAGGGTGCAATGAAAGTATTGCATGTGTGGACTGGGAGTACAGCATGCTTTTGTAAGTATCTGCATATGTCCATGTGATGGCCTCTGCACCAATTGTTAGCCAGCATTTGCTAATTGCATGCAGCCAGTTGTGTACTGATTGCAGTTCTCACTGTGATTCCAGGACAGTGCTATAAAAAGGTATGTGTGATAGGTGTAGCCCTTTCAGAGTAAGGGCAGGGACCATGCTGGTATGCTGTGGACACTGTTCTGTGAGTGTAAAGGTTAGTATCTCTCTCATATTTCTGGCTGTGTTGTAGATTAACATTTCTTCATTAATTTCTCCAGTTTCCTGTACTAAGTGTGTATGTACACTGACACCTAAGACTACTACTACAGTTAATGTGGGTGTGCGTGCTTTCCTGTGGGACATGTGGTGTAACTGGTATATAGCAGTGGCTCTTGCACTTTGTTGCTATGGCTTCAATATTTGCCCTTTACATTCACTACTTGTATGCCTGCTAGGTGTCTTGACTGGAGTGTGTTGCTGTGGCTTTCCTATTTTTCATGTACATTCACACCTTGGAATGCTTGCTATATCTGCTTGGGTGTTACTGCATGCAGTGTGGTCTGGCCATGGTGTGGGCCTTGACATCTATTAGGGTATTTGAGTATGCTGCTGAGCAGGCCCCAGAGACTCTCAGGTGCATCTTTTATCTGACTCATGTAATGGTACATATCAGTGGGGTACACACATTAAATTGCCTGGTATTCTGCAGTTGTGACTGAGGGTTAGCATGAGCATATGTATTACTACACTATTTCCGACATGTAAGTGGTGCATACTTTCAGTACTTCATAGTTACCATTGCATGTGTTGTAACACCTTTCTGCCTACTGTTTGTACATTTCACAGGGAGTCTGTGGGGCATCCCTGTAACTCAGTCACTGTTGCTATGTCTAGGCTCTTAACTATTCAAATATGGGAGTGTCAGACCTTTCAAGTGTACAGATATTTGCAGGTTGTCCACATTTTTGCCTCATATTTTGGTCCATATCTCATAAACAGCTTTTTCTGGCAAATCACTCTTGGCTCAAGTCAGACTATAGTGACAAACATTTCAGTTTCAGACTTCATACCCTTCCAAACATCCAACAAAATGCAGAACCTGTTACTCTCTCAACTGTCTAAGTTTGTTGGAGCATTATTTGGAATGTGTCCCTGTTTTTGGGCCTTTGCTCCACATTTTTATTACTTAGTCCAGATGTGTTCCTGTAAGAGGTTGTGGGGTATGGGCAGTGATTATCCTGCTGTGAGTATGTGTGTGGCTTGCAAGGTGCTACAGTGACATTATTACCTACTAGCTACCAACTAGCATGGCTGTTTCTGTTCACACACTACTATTATAGAAATCCACTACATTTGACAGTAAATATACATGACATGCTTTGTGTACTACACATCCTATATTCCCTTTACATTCATTCCTACTATTACATGATATATTTATTGTAGCACAATGTTCTTATATATCAGTCATGGCTTAGTGGTAAGTCATGCAGGCTAGTGTTTCCTGGGTTCGGGACTGACAGTGGGATTTTATTTTGCTTTTGAGCAGACTACAGGCCTTGTCATTCAGAGTGACTAAGGCACTTTTAAGCAGTTATAACCGGGTTAGCGCTGGTTTGCGTGGAGCTCACGCATGTGCACTGGCATTCAGCTCCGCGCATACCCGCTTACAACTGCTTAAAAGTGCTTACTCTTGTGCACACCCGCGCTAATTTCTTTGAAAGAAATGAAAATGGGGAGACAGGAAAGTGGTGAAAAAGGGGTCACAAATAGGGCAAGACAGTAAGGGAAACAAGCTCGGGTTTTGCAGGAGGGATGTAGGTAAGGCCCATAGCTGCCCATTTCTTCATCAGCAACAGCTGTGCATATGTTTGTAATTTGGTGTGACATTTGAAACCTTCCACCCCTGAGAGAGGTGTAAGGACAACAATAATACTTGTTGTACAGCCAATTGTAATTGACAGTTTCCATGTCCAGCAGACATGTGTGCGAAATGGGCAGCTATGTATGGGGCGTAATTTTTTTGTGGGTACAGAGTGCCCTTTTTTTTTTTTTCATGTGAGAGTGGTATGTCAGGTACAGGAAGTCGGTATAGCTGGGGAGGTATGTTGGGTAGGTTAACAGACAAGACAAACAAGATGCATACAGGGGCGGTGTATGACACATGTGGAGGGGTTACACAATTGACGGGGATGGATGTTTGGATATCTAGAGCCCATGAGCCCACATATGGCAACAGTGGAACTGATATCCCCACCCATGGGCAGTTGCCACTGTGCCTTCACGGCCCAGGACGGGGCTGTGCTGGGGGCTGTGTAGGCCGGGCAGCAGGCATGCCTGTTAGTTGTGCCACCTGTGCCTCAAGCTGGCGTAGGGGCCCAAGAACAGCTTCCCGGATCTCCCTACGCACCACAGTCCAGACACTACGGAGGGTGAGTAGATGTTCTCCTCCGGCCACACTTGCAGAGGGGGGATGAGCCCCATCCCCTGCAGCGCTTCCACCCACAGGTGGCACAGGGACACCGGATGAGGGTCTGGCATGGGCACTACTGCCAGGTGCACTCGCCAGCTGAGGAGGGAGAGGTGGGTCCGCTGGAACCTGCCTTCCCTGTCGTCCTATATTTTGCATTATGTCATGACAGTTTGGGTTAGTAACGTACAATACCATTCACAATTAGTTGTAACAGCAAGCATTAGTATTCCCATTAACCAAACACCCAGATATTCAAACCATTGAACAGCAAGCATAACACATGCATATTTTGAACAGCAATACACAGTCCAACAACATGCAGGGTTGATTGATGGCAACAGGCCATCAGGTGTGGCTGTATGAACAGGGCATATGCATCAACGTACATGCAAATATGTAAGAACCAACAGGACAAATGTCCAGGGGTGTTAATTGTGATTGCACATACCAATTTCACGTGGAATGGATTATATGTGGTTATAGGGTAGGGTGAAGAAAATTTAATTAACAACTTCAAATACCAATACATATGCTGTACATTTCTAATAGTTGCAGATATATACACACTACAGTTCTGCCTACAGTTTCCTATGTGATAACTACTTCAAGTTGGTGATAGGAATGTTACTGCTACATCAATATTCATTTTCATTTTTATTCATACACATTCATATCTGGCTCTGTTCAGCTACATCATCCTGCTACATTTACTTTATATAGCTATAGACAACTGTGGATGTTTGGTATTTCAGTCAACCATACTATCTGCATATTGCAGACTGAGAGCAACATATCCAGATTTTGGGATACACATTCCAGCTGCAGTAACATTTTCAACACATGTTACTGTTTGGTTCTGCTTGTCACATTCATTTCATTCTGTACTGACTGCAGTATACTTTATTCAGGAGTTATTACTACTTTATTGGTGGATTCATAACTCTTTCTCACACTCTCTCACTTGTTTTATTTTTACAATTCAGTATGGTACTTAATTCTAGGCTTTATTGACATGTTTTACCTGTAGTTATAACAATCCTTTCCAACAGTCTCACTTCTGTCATGTTTCTGTATTTCAACAGGGATATATTTCACACGTGTTTTACTCAGCTTCTGCAGCTGTACTTTTCAGCCTGCTGCAGGTTATGTACTATTATATTACAGGTGGGACATCTTTATTTCAGACTTGTTTCATTTTTCTGTTTGGATTACAGACTGCATCACACTTTTGTAATCAAGCAATACTTGCAAACCCTCTTGCACTGTTACTTGCACATTTTATTAATTAGTGTCTACACTGCACTCTTTTGCTAACTGTCATACTTATATATTTATTTACAGTTACAGGGAGAGGATTACTGACCTGCCTGGTGGAGCAACCGTGCCAGCCTATCGCCATAGGCTCTATGGTTCGCAGAACGGACACCTGCAGCTGTAATATAAATAAAGTAATATTGGAATACACATCTCCATAATATCAGCTAGGTTAATTTCTTACATAAATAATTACATGTAACTTACTCAGTAGTGGGGCGTTGGGCATTTGCCGGGCCTCCTGGATCCAACAGTTCAATTGGTCCTGCTTCTGTCTCTTCAGGGCCGCATGGTGGTGCGGACCTGCTCACCAGTCCTTGGTACCCCTGTGGCACTGGTGAGATCATGAGCCAACCGGTCCCATGCCTCAGCCCTATATGCTCCCCACAGGACCTGGCCCTGCATGAGTTGGGCCTCATGATTGTGGACAAGGAGCCAAACAATATATTTGGACTCCTCAATGCCCCACCTCTGTGCTCGAAAGCAACTACCCTCACCTACACCTGACATTCTGGCTGCAAGTCGGTTCTACAATCAGTTATGCTGTGTATTCCCGCCTATGGGGCTTATATATGCCGTTTTTCCCGCACTTATCTGTGATTGGCCATTTTGGAATTGTATCAGCTTCACAAAACCTGCTTTGTCATGCTCCTCTTTCTATTAATTCCTATATATATGCTATTACTGCATTTCTAAGTGCAACTGTCATGGCTTAGTGATTCAGTATCTTCACTATGGTGCATGGTATCCTGGGTTTGAACCTGGCCACTGTTTTTTATATTTTATGACTGTCTACACAGGCTAGGAGGTGTGCCTGTGTAAAGGCAGTTTTGTTACAGCTTGCTCAATGTTGCCCGTCGGTTAGCTTGTTGGCACGGCGCGCAGCTCCACGCAAACGGGTTATGCTGGTTTATGCATCATTTGGCTGTCAGCACACATATTACGCTCAGTTCAGCCATGGGCACACAGTTTCAGCATGTTAAAACACTGCTCACCTACGGGCACTCATTTTACACCTGTTAAACCACTGCTCACCTACAAGCACACATTTTACACCTGTTAAACCACTGCTCACCTACGGGCACTCATTTTATACCTGTTAAACCACTGCTCACCTACGGGCAGATGCACTCAACTTGTTAAACTGTAGCTCAGCTATAGGCACATCTGACATTTTTTATTATTTTGTTATCTCAAATTTCTTCAAAATATATGGCCCATTTCATTATATTTTACATAAAATATAATTTTATATGTGTACATATATGTCAGGGACTTGTTTCATGCTTATTTCAATAAAAATAAAAATTGATGTTGGGGGGGCTCGAACCATGACTGCCTGCTCTTCAGCCGATGTCTCTACCGCTACGCTATTGCTTCTTGGCTTACTTTGCATATTTAGTTCTTATATGCTTTTCCACTGACTGCTAACTGTGGCTAAGCTAGGGGCACGCCCGCGCAAACGAGCGCACTCACGGGCAAACATCTTTACAATTTAAAAAAAAATTATAAGCTGTTCATTTGTACATTTTATGTTCGTAGTCTGTGGGGGCATGTGTTGTGTTGTATTTATTCACATTTACACGGGCTCTGTCGTGGGGGTTTACTTTCGGGACTTTTACTCTTCTGGGGGCGTGACTGTTTGCAGGGCTCGGCCTACAGACACACCCCCTACTGTCTTCCATGGACCGTGTAAGCCATAGGTGTGATTCAGCATGCCCTCATGCATATGCATGACATGCTGACGTCACACCGTTTAACTGCAGCCTCCGTGTAAGCCTTGTAACTCTTACATGGAGTCTTAGTGAATCCTGCCCATTATCTTTTAAAGGCACTGTCATAAACTGGAAACATGACTGCACTTTTTCCATACAAGTAAATATCAGCTTCATACTCAGGACAGGAAACAAACAGTCTTGAACTTTTTAGGGTACGGCAAGAAAAAAAAAAAGAAAATACTGACAGCAGCCTGTAAATGTAAAAGATAATACCCTGCTAGCTAAATCTCTACTATTCTGTGTTTCATCTTTCCTATGAATTTGTCTATAAACACAGATTTTTTTTCACTTGGAAAGGGATATTCGGTGCTTGCCCTAACTATATAACTGCACAAGAGAGCATGGAACAAGCTTCAGGTGTGGAATCCCCTAACAAATTTCTACACTATAAAAATTGTCTTTTGCCAAGTACTTTTCCATTTCTGCATTTATGCCTATTGTCTGCTCCAGTTCACAGAATGGGCACTAGATGCTGGTAACAACTTGGTCTCCAACTTCCAACAAAAAAGTTGTTCCTGTTGAGGATCTAACATCTGTATATAAGCCACTCAGCTGTGGATTCATCTAGATTTACTATGCATTATCCATGTGACTGTTTTTGCCAATTACTGAAACCAGTAATTGTGGTTTAGTATCTGTAATTTTTGAATGATGCAGTGGACTGTGCTTTTTGAAACAGTGTTAAATCAATCCCAACTCATTTTGCTGTATACTTTTAGCGAATGTCAGTTCATGTTTAAGCCATTTATATCATGATTGTATTACTAAGAATTGTCCTTTCTTTGTTTTAATATATATATATATATATATATATATATATTTATATATATATATATATATATATATATATATATATATTTTTTTTTTTTTTCATTTGCTCAGGCTATGGCTGAAGAATGTTAACTATGAATCAGGCCATCAGTTTGATGGACAAACAAACTAAGTAAACAAGCAGAACGGTGTCATATTTTTGATGAAATCACAGTAATTCTCACTCTTACCTTTGCCTGACAAATTCTTCTAAGAAGAAAATATTTTCCTTTATAATCTGTTTAAATAACTTACTTATTTTAATGTTTAGAAAATTGAAAAGGTAGTATTATTTTTCCATTTGTCCCATGCTGGTGGACAGAGATAGTGTGTCTTCCAAGATATATTTATATGTTTTGATTAGTATATATCTGTATGACGATACCCCATTTCTTTCATTGAGTATAAACCGATCAACTGATACCTGTGGTATCTGTTTGTTAAATTACAACATGTTACTTCTGCAATGATTGTGGAACTGAAACAAAACAAATGAAACAACATTTCACTGAAAGATTAATTAGCATATTTGCCAAGGAGCATTCCCAAAATGTTCTTAATAAGTGAAGAGTCTATGATATAGGCCTCACAAGAAAAAGACCTCAACAAATGAAAATACAAAAATGCATTAAATTTTGTGTTTAGAAGTCAATCATATACCATTTTTCAGTTTTTACCACAACTTAGCTGTCTTTGCAAAACTGTTCTGACAGTAAATGGCCTATATTGATATTGATCTGCCAAACCAGTAGTAATGTGTTGCTTTCCGGAGGAAGGTTCAAGTCTGTAATAAGAGAAGTAAATTATTTACTATAAAATCACAGTTCAGTTTTATATGCAGAATAGGATATATTTCTTCTTGTACCAATAATTTGTTCAAGAACAGTAGCTTGCTTATAGACCACTCTGTGTAATGTAGACAAGGACGGGGGTAGGTGTTAGAAGTAAGTGAGTATTCTGTTGGGACATTAATACTGAGAAAGAGTATGTGAGCTATAATTAAAAATAAATTAATTAAAAAAAGAAAACAACTAGAAGTCATTCCGCATAACTGCTTGAACTTCAAACAATGAATATCTTCTTGTTAACCAGGTAGGCCCAACTGGATGCACAATTCCTTTTCAGGGGTGACCTGGGAGTAATGTCTGGTTAAGTGACTTGCTGAAGGTTGTACAGTAAGCAAATAATGGCTGAGGAAATCAAATCCTGTATTACAGAAACTCCAGCTCATAAATGTATCATATGTACCCACTGCCAGACAATCAATTGCTAAACAAAATAAAATAAAATCTTTTTTTTTTCTTTTTGCAGGAGGCAAACCTCCTTTCTCACCATATAACTCATGGTAAATATAAGAGTGTCCTGCATTTGGTCTAAATGCATGTTAGTTAACGTTTGTTTAATTGACGACATTCAGTCAACATATTCAGGTGGTTGACAGGTAGGTGAGATTTTCACCCACAGGGTTGGGGAATATTCCCTTTTCCCTTTCCTTGGGGAGTGTGCAATCTCAGAGTTAATATGTATATAATTAGCCAGGGGTGTGGGGGGTTCTGGGGTGCAGTGGGTTTTGCCCCTGCATGAAAAAATGTTAACTCTTTACTTTTGTTTTAGGAATATTGCATGCACCAATTTTTTTTTTATTTTATTTTATTTTTGATCAAATGTACCATTTTTTCCCCTCTGTTGACCACCTGAACTCTCAATCATATGCATTTAACCTGAGTAAGTTAGATTTATCCTGCAAACAATTGCAATTAAATAAACTGGCAACACTTTAAAAATACAGTGCAAGGAATCTGTCTATTCTTGTGAAAAAATGAAGGATGTTATTGCTGCAAGTGATATAAGAATGTTTCTAGCCAACAGCCACTGCTTACAGCAAAATAAATACTGGAATATCAGACATTCTTTCTAGAATGCGGAAAATGATGAAGTCAGGCTCAGACTGTTGTATTATTAATACAGAACTTAATTATTCATGTAGTTTAAGTTTTTTTCTAATTAAATGTGTAGATTTGTTTAGAATGTACAAACAGAAAATGCTTTCTTTTTAAATGGCCATACACATCTTTATTTATTTTGTACCATTTGTGTCTAAATGAGACAGATTTATTTAACAGATTAGATCAACTGAAAAGGTCTTTCCTATGATGAGATTACAATTTTAGACATTTATTAATGAAAAACTGGTAGGACACTCCTGCAGACAACATATGTGTTTCTATGGATTCCTAATTACTTGAAATGTGCACTAAATGTTTGTTGTAGAAAAAAAAAAAAAAAACAAATGGATAAGGGAAAGCCCTAGCTGGTTCTTGTCCATAAGATCAACTGTAGAGGAAAATTTGTTTGACAACTTTTATCTGTGCTGTGTAACTTAAATACACATTGGCAATCAACATGAGAAGGATCAATTTAAATTTAAAAAGTAATTGCAAAAGTAAGATTTAATTCATGGTACTGAAAATATTCTCAGAAACTAGACTAATGTTCAGTAAGGAAATATGCTCACTTTTAGGATTATGTTGGTGAGGTAATTGCTTGTATTATTTTAAAACTACCTCCTTGTGATAAACACACATTGGTAAACATGCTAAATGTTCCCAGAGAAAAAAAGCATTTCCACTACGTGAAAATATTTCCGATTATTTATAATCGGCATTTTAAGTCAGTTAAAATTGTGTTGTACAAGGGTGGCCTGTTTACTTGTAAAGCACCATTCCCACGTCTTAGTGCTTTTCTCTCCAATTACATCATTATGTGTGTTTTGAGTGATGGGCAATAACACTTAGAAAAAAATTCTTAAATTGTTCGCTCTCAAAGACAGCATAATGAGGAGCTGCACAGAAAGCAGCCTTTGCATTTGAATATTTCTTCCCTAGAAATTTCACAAACTGTGTTGATATTTAAAAATGCATCTCTTATGCCTGTTATTCTAGATACCTGATGGATCTCATAATAACTGGATTTACTTGCACAGAGGGTAACAAAACTCTGAAAGATGTACTGTGGAACAGTTGACCGTGTACAGGGTGCTTGATAGATTAAGAAAATCTGGTTTTAAATATATACCCTTCTGATGGATAAAGCTGATGCAGTGGCATGTCATTTTAACAATATTTATTTCAGCATTCTTACCAGAAAAGAGAAAAGAGTTATGCCTTTTTAAGAATATTTGACTTTTGTTTTCTACTTTGGCCTGCTTTCTTTACAAAAAGTTTAGTAAAGCATATCAAGATCTATGTATTTATATGGGTCTACTGGATATGGTCGACATTTCACATTGTTGAAATTCATATCGCTGAGACCATATGATCGACATTTGAAATGTCGACCATACAAGTATAACATAAAAAAACAAAAAAAACTTACCTTAATACTGCTAGCAGAGGGGCTTCGCCCACTTGCACTCCCCTGTGGGGGGCTCCACCCCCCTACCCCCCGGAACTTAAATATACCAACTCCAAGATAGCTCTACATTGCAGAAGTGGAAGTCTTTCCATTCCGCACTGTAGGGAGATGCTGGTTCCCCACGGTCGACATTTCAAATGTCAATCATATGGTCTCGGCCATATGAATGTTGACATTGTGAAATATCGATCATTTAAAGGGGACCCATTTATACATGTTCTCTTCATTTTCTGACAACATATTTTATTGTATTCTTGTGACTATTTAAAAAATGTGTTCCATTATTTCTGTTATAACATGCAGTCATTAAGTGTAGAACTGTGAACTTCTGACATTACCTTAAATACAAGTCATGGCAAATTCCAAATGTTAACAGCTAGATAAAGGAATACCATGGATTTTCAAAATATGGAACATACAGATATTTGTATCGCAGTCGAAGGGTGGTATACATAGTCATTATGCTGGTGTGTTAAGGCAATCCACATTGTCTACGAATTAGTGCAACTAAACTGTAATTCATACAAACAAATATGCTAACGTGTGTGATGGCCATGAATAAGCATAAGCAAATGAACACATAATGAGATATAAATGAAAAATGGTGCAACCCAGTGTATACTAGCTTTTGCTCTTGCCTTTTTGTGAGTCATAGCGAAATGTTCATGCTTTTTCACACAGTTTGCAGATAAGTTTTAAAAAGGGGAGTCTTACCAATAATATCTACTTTGTAATCCATGCTGTCACTTGCTGCTAGCCTTATTATTTCCAGGTGTGAGATACTAGCCTTGTCTGCACCATAGCAGCTTGCACTCAGCAGTGCTCGATAGCCAAGAAATCAGAGATATAGGTAGAAGATTAAATTTGATAATCAGTTGATTCTTGATTGGATCAGAGTGCACAGGGATATTATAAAAGTGTTAGTTGTTATGAATGACCCTATAGGGGTACAGGAGGAATGCATAGGTTTTCTATCCCTGTGGATACTAAGGTATGTATAGCTATCACTATACTTGAAACAGTGACCTTCTAAAGCTGGACTGGGGACACCTTGGGTATCTCACAGTCTTCTGCCATGAAGATACTGAAGCAGCTCCTGTATGTACTCTTGGCATGTGTGGATCAGTACATCAATTTCACAATGTCAACCAGGGCTATACATACCTTTTATGGGGTGGCATGTTTGCCTGAGGTGGTCGGGAAAATAGATTGAACCCATGTTGCAATTAGAGCTTCATCTGACCCACAGGATGAGCATTACTGCAAAAGAAAGGGCTATCATTCCATCATTTGCCAAGTCATGTGTGATGCATGGAGGTGCATCACTAATGTCTCTTTCCATCACACTGACAGTGTACGTGATTTCTACATTTGACACACTAGTTCACTCTACTTCCTCTTTCTGCATGGCTGGATGCCCAGTGGTCATGTTTTTGCTGGCCTTTTTTTTTTTTTTTGGTTTTTCTTTTTCTTTTTTTCTGTTGTATTTAAATTGTTATTCAGGGTGAAATGTATTGCTGAATACTAAACCATATTTTCTTTATTTTGTTTTTCCCCTTCTCTCTCTGTCTTTTTTTTTGGTTTGTCTTTCAAGTGATGCTGGCTCATGACACCAATGAGAAATATAAGTAGAGATGCAGAAGACATCTACAACACATCTCTGTTCAGACCTGTATTGTCATTGAGAGGGTCTTCAGCCTCCTGAAGAGTCACTTTAGGTGCCTGAATGATTCTGGGGTGCCTTTCAGTATGACCCAGCTATTGCATGCAGGATGTTTACTGCCTGTTGCAGTCTGCATAACATGATCATGTGCCAGTCTGGTAGTGAAGTGGCCCATGATGTCAATGCAGCTCCTAGTTCGAGTCCCAGAACAGCTAAAGATGACCAGAGGGCAGCAGTAATACAGGACAACATACAGCAGGCTTGTGCATGTCATACTGTTGCACAGGTAAAGTGGTAGGTAGCATCTAGTCCAGAACTATGAACCATGTCATTCAGGTTAGTGTTTCCATTCTTTTGTAAACCACATAGAGTATAAATAATACATATCTGTGGGTGATGCTGTGTGGTGCATGGTCTGCTCTTATTGTTCCTCTGACATTTCTTCACATCTTCAAATAATTATTTATTTCAATTCAGGACAGTGATTCATATTATTGTTTATAAAATTCATGCCTGAGTGCTCAGTGGCTCCTGTTCAGTGATGTAGCAAAGTATCCTATAAGGAATAATCACGTTTAACCTTTTGCACAATACATTATAGTGAGGTGATGCACCTAAGCATCAATGTACTGAATGTCCTGAAGTGGTACAATTATTAAAAATTATTTCAGTATTTAATGTGAGTTTATGTCTTCCAATTGAATGAAAAATGATTGTACTATTTTTTATATTATGCATTTTTTTTCTCAGGCTAAGGCATGTTTTGTCTGTTGAGGTACTGCAAATCAGATTATTTTATGTTGTCACCCACAATAATATGTGGGCTCAGAGACAAAAAAAAATAATTTGCGCAGAACTCAAGGTGAAGTGGCAGAAATTTTTGCTTGCATGGCAGGGTGCTCATTTTAATCTGTAATGTTCTCATTACTATGTTTCCATCTACTTTTAAGTTGTAACTGCCAGCTGTAAAAATGGTAAAATATAGAGCACTGGTGTTAATGCTCACAATCTTATGCTATGGCATAAGATTTCTTTCAACATTTTCATGAAGGTTTAAGCAGTACCATTAGAGAGATGAAATGCCTACAGTTAAAAAGTGTCCTAAGCCTCTCCCCCTTTTTAATAACTTACCCCCTTTCACGTTAAACATTGACCTGTGCTTGTGAAGGTCAAATTGAAAGTAACAGAAATGTCACACTTGCATCGCAGTAGGTCAAGGTCAAATGTATCATACGCATCTCCTAAAGACAAGCTAGGTGACAGTACAAGTGATTTTGAGGAGGGGCTATCATGAGATCTGGATGGTGAGTTGGTCCAGGGTCATCACCTACTTGGCACAGGTGATCCTTGAAACAGTGATCTGGCAGTGATACAGAAATGTGATTAAGACCTGGAATGAGAGATTCTTCTTGGTGGAGATGAATGCTGACAAGGCTTGCATGAAATCTGTTGTGCGTGTTCCCCTTGACTAATTCATTTCTTGTTAAGTACCTGTAGTCTCATGTGATCAGCCCCCTTGTGTCCAAACAGTACCCCCATCCACTTCCCCATCGAAGATTGACTCTTGCTTGAGTTTGGTAAGTCCTATCAAATGTGAAAATGGAGGTGGCCATAGATGCTTGGTGTAACACCACAGTACACATCAGTGTGATCATGACATTATCCAGTCTCTTTTTTTATCAAATATTTGTACTGAAGTAAAAAAATTACAATTATCCTTACTCTGTGTCATTGTCAAGTAGTGCTTGAAATTCTCACACATACCCTGGAGGACTGTAATTATTTACACCTGAAACTATGTGACAGTCAGTGATCTCAGCCCTAACAATGTCACAGCAAGTCCTTTACATGTTTCCTGGGGCAGTTCTAACAAACCCATGTGACTTACTCCTCTTTGTAAAGGTGTCACTGTGGACATAGTTAGCTCTAAATGTCTGCCATCATCCTGAAAATGTTCATCTGGGGTTTGGAGATACTGGTGTAAAAGTGCAGGGGTTTTCTCCCTGTACAGCTGTAACTGTATGTGGTTGACTTTGTGATACACTGTCACTACCTTCAGAGTTATTAATATGTGAGGTTTGAGATCCTGCCATTAAACTAGGGTATTGCGTGCCACTTTCCTCAGGCTGTCTCATAAATATAACTACGCTATCATCATCCTCTTCAACAGCCATTCTGCTGCTGACATCCTCCAAATTTATTGGTATAGTGGAACTGTTTGTTTCTGCAGCTGACACCACTGTAAAAGAAAATTACTTGAGAACATTATGAATAAAGGAATAGCATACGCTACTGTATGCTTATTAAGGAGATGTGGGGGGGCACTTACCATGCACACTGCTTTCATTATCCTTCTGTGTAGATGTGGAAGTTTTACATGTTAATAGTAACTGCCATGTGTTTAATTATTAATTTCATGTCAGAATTCAGTTCTCTATGTAAATATGTGTTCCTGTTTTTAAACCAACCTTCCTAGAGATAAGTGTTACTTCTGCAGACATTGTTAATAGCAAGTGTCAACACAAACTCTAATTATTCAGTTGCCATCATCTTCTGCATCATAGTAATCCCTAGATATGAATAGAAGGAATTTTTCATCTGGTGTTTAAAGGATAACTGCCAGTGCACCCCCCCCCCCCCGACCTGGTAAGGACATTTGTATTTTGCCTTGCCTTGCTTCTGTGATGTTCAACCTTATCATTTGCCCTCCTCTTGCATGGTGTTAATATGTGTCTTCTACCACTCACTCTATTAGTGCCCAGGGCAACTGGAGTCCAGTCATTTGCCCTGTCAATTTACCTAAGCTCCCTTTTATCAAACAGAAGTTTCCCAGATGTCTTAACATCTGTCATGCGGATGAGATTTTCCTTGTCTTAACATCTGCCATGGGGATGTGATTTTCCTTGTCTTAACATCTGTCATGGGGATGAGATTTTCCTCATGGCTGAAGTTGTCCTTTCTCTGCTTTGAATCTTTGTTTTGGATCATTACTACAAAAAAAGGTGCAGTTATTTGCAAAAAAAAAAAAACGTTTGATGTAATCATCAGTCAAACTACACAACACTGATCATGTGTGCCTAGTATCCTCCTGTAAAAATAGTTAGGTAACAGAAAGCCCATAATTTTATAGACATGCAAAATCTCAGTCCATCCAACTAAATCTATGTGATACTAATGTCTGCTGTATCATAAATACATTCAAAACAGTAAAGCAATCACTTTTTAAAGATTCATCCTTCTCTTTGCCCCTGCCATTCTCATGTATTTTTAATACTATCATTTTTCATTCTTCAAGTTGCAATCAGAAATCTCCCAAAAGTGTGAGAGTTTGACATGATGGTTAAGGTATTTACCTTACAGCTGCAAGATGCAGCATTTGATTTCTCCCATGAGGTAATTCGCAAGGCTTTAAATGGCACACAAGAGCATTGACTATTACTAATCTATAGTCTCACACTATAGAAGTCAAATTTCTGTGGTAGAACATTAAGTGCTGTGGCCTCTAGGTTATATAAGGAGGGGGGTTCTTCCCTTACAGCAATCAACTTGTGTGCGTATCAGATATAACCTGACCTATGATAAAGATGCATATTTTCAGCCAACAACACATTCTTACAACTTCAGTAGTTACAATTAAAATACATATGTATGCACAATCATTAAATGACAACAAAGTAAATGCTCTTTCTCAGTTATCACTAATCATTTTAACTGCTTTTGTAAAGATTGTTCGCTTACAAATTACAGCTTTAAATTAGTCACTAATGTCATGGTAATATGCCCATCATGTCAGTGAATAAACATTCCCTCAAAGCAACTCACTAATTTTACATCAGTTGGAAGTGTTTTGTATTAAATTACAATATTTTTATTATTTTTTCTTACTTAAAAAAATGCCTGTGGTTTCCTAAGTCATTTGCCACCAAACTCAAACAATCACAGTTTAATATGGAAGTGTTAAACTATTTCATGTAAATTCAGGTCGATTTGTACATTTGGCATGCAAATTAGGCCCTTTTATGTTTATCTCAATGAATTGCAGTAATCCACAAACATGTAAGGCTACTTATGCATGTAAATCTCACTCAGCTGCTGATGAATGTGTTCTCTGCGTGACACGAATGCAATCCAGACAGTGGTGGAATCTGATGCAATGCTCAGCTGTCCCCAGCATACCACAGAAATGAGCAGATAGCCTCAGATATGCCCAAAGCTGGACATCTGAACATTTTTAGAAAAAAACAAAAACAAAATGGAGTCACATTCATGACAGTTTGCACAATTATCTTCCATCATCTGGCATACTTTCTCACCTCAAACCATTCAATATTTAATAATAGTTTGCAATTGCACATATAGGAATATGTATTTCTGCAACCTCTCAATGCTGTTCTTCTTCACGAATAAATGACAGTCTCTGCCCTTCTAACATTATCTGTTGTACCTTCACATCACAGAACACTCAACACTTAAAAATTGGTAACCACTCACTTAGGAACATGCATTTCTGTACCTCCCCTCAAAAAAAACAAAAAACAAAAAGAAAGAAAAAACTGCTGCTATACTGTTGATCTACTGCAGAACTAAATGATATTCAGCTATAATACTTCAGAGAGGGTAGCTTAGGCAATGCTCAACGATGGTAGGTAATACAAAGACAAATGATGATGACTGCATACTTTTTTTATCTACCATATACATGGAATGTGAATGTATTCCTTTATAAAAACATGTATGTGACAAAGCCTTTTTGGTTAAAACAAACTTGCCGATAGTGGCAATACTTAGCCTAATACCTCTGTTGGTTAACTGGGTTTGGCTATGGTGATGTTAGATCTCAGAGTATTGGTTCTAAACCCGTGTACCACAGCCCTGCTCATACCTTCTTCACTCTTGAACTGGCAGTTCAAATGATGGCAGCACCTGCAAAGGCTTGAGGCCAAGCTCTAAACTGGTCAGACAAGGAGACATTGATAATGGTCTATCTTTTTAACGAGTGCCATCTGAATCCAGGCATGGTGAGAGTGGGCTATGGTGCCAGGAGTTGGGGAGCACTTGTCATACCTGACAGGAATCACCCACACCAGGTATGATGACCAACAGTACTGTAGGCCTCACCAGTTGGTGCAGTGAGTCAACCAGGTAACAGCGAGAACACAACAGTCCTAGAATAAGTAGTACTGTTTTTTCTGGTCAAATTATACATAGGATTTAACACAATAAACTATATGAAGGTTGCATGGCTGAAGGCATTTGCTAGAAGAAAACATTTAACTTGAACTACGTATCTGTATTGCTATTGTAATAATGCAAAAGAAAGCATAAACATATTTGTGCACAGAAGTGTATCAGTATTAAAGTGTATGGAATGTTTAAGTAATGACATAATTGTCAGTATAAATACAAATGTAACATATGAAGCTGAGTAGCTAGGGCAGGGAGAGAAGGGCAACTGCTCTGGGCAGAAAGTGTTGGCAGCAAAATCAGCCAATCTCGATCTCTCTCTTTCATTCAATACCTGCTTTTAAAAGCTCATATTGCATTTTTGATCAAACCTGAATGCTGTAGCACTCCATGTGTGGTTTAAACTGTAGCAGTCTGTTACACTTTTTTTTTTAACTAAAACTTGAGCTCTGCAGCATTCTGTGCAGGCAGGGTATATGCTGTAGCAACTGTTTACTAAATTTAAAAAAGAAGATTTTGTTCAACAAAAACATGAACATCATAGCACTGCATGTAGACAGGGTATGAACTGTAGGAATTGTGATTTTTTTGCAGTAGTACTCTATGCAGGCAGGTTACAAACTAAAGCAACTGTTTGCTACATTTATTGCTACATATAAAAGAAGACTTTTTTAATAAAATAAGTTGAAGGAAGATGTGGAGCAGGGATCTGCAATGCAACCTGAATGGCTAGGGCAGGAGTGAGGTGGGGAGTCACGCATTTGGCCAACTGGTTGGTGTGCCAGTAGAACTAAAACATAGTACAAATAACTATATGGGGGGGGTCATGCATTTCCCCAACTAGTTGGTGTGCCAGTAGAACTAGAATAGAGTAAAAATAACTATATTAGCAACTGAAATTGAATGCCACTATCCCCCTGTGGAATAGTGGCAATTTATCTATCATTCTAATATTAAAAATGATTGCAGCAAAGTTACAAATAGGTTTTGAACAGAATTATATATATTTTTCTCTATATGGTAGACAATATATTATGTTTTTCATTTTCCTTGTATAGAATATAACATATATACGTTTGTTAGACGGTAAAATCTCGACAAACTGTTAAAAACAAGAAAGCAACAAAACAAGCGAGAGCTAAAAAACAAAAGGAATTTAATGTGAGCGCTTTCGGAAACACCAATACGTTTCCTTCTTCAGACATACAATGACAAAACTTTAGGGCGTAAATTTTATAATACGCTACCTACCCAATTAAACAATTATTGTTTTTCTCATGACAATTAATACAAACAAATTCCTTGCCAGGAACTTGTAATAATGTTAGCAATATAAAAGTTGATTTCCAAAAATCAATTGTAAACATATTATATCGCAAAACAAATGACACACAATAATCAGCTCCACAATTTTTAGTTGCCCTAAATTAAAAAAACAAGTGGTTGATGTTAAATAAGCATCATTCGTTTTAAAAACTGAAATTCACTTTTTTGTAAAAAATGTGTAATTATCCAATTAAGAACCATGTTAAATAGTGTTAAACAATGGCCACAAACAAAAAGTAATGTAAGGAAATATCCTAAAACTAGAAGAAAAAAACTAGAAGGAAAAAAACTCATCTCTTCAAGGCTGCCAGTTTTAAGAAGCACTTGATGGATACAGTTTCATTGAGACCTGGAGGCAAATAGGCTACTGTTCTTATTTGCCATAATAATTCCTCTATCTCAAGTTTAATTTGCCATGGTCCCCCCTTGACTTCCGACTGTACCTGGTTCAAGATGTTAAACCTAAAGCTGTGGTCAGGAAATTCTTCTATGTGCCTAGCTAAGGCGTTATTCATATCCTTCCTTCTAATGGTGTATTGGTGTTCGTAAATCCATTGCCTAAGCTTTCTTTCCGTCTTTCCAATGTAGAAAGAGGGACAGTTCAGGCAACAAGCGGAGTAGACTACCCCTTTCGAGTCACAAGAGAATCTGCCCCGGACCTTATACCATTTGTCACGAATCCTAAATTGATATGTAGTGTTTATAAATCTACATTGGTGACATGCCCCACACTTTATCATACCTATGTGTTTAATTACTAGAGGCTTGCTAGAGTATTCAAGAAGTGACTTCAAATTATGGCCATGTCTAAAAACCACCCTAGGTTTGTCACCCAAAATCATATTTAATCTACTGTCCTCCATTATAAGAGTCCAGTTTTTGTTTAAAATATTTCTTATTAATGCATGGTCAAGGTTGTAGGTACAAAAAAAACTAGTTGCAAAACTATGGGACTCTGTTGGTAATAAACTTTCCTGATTAACTTTAGGAGTACATTCAACAGTTGAATTAGTTAACAGTAAAGGTTGAAAATAGCCTACTTGTCTTTTAGTAATAACTTCTGCAGAAATGCTGGAAATTAATGTTAAGGGATATCCCCTATTGACAAACATATTCTCCAGAAGTTGACATTCACTTATAAAATCCATCTCCTCTGAAACCATTCTAGCTGCTCTGACTAATTGTCCCTTAACCACCGCTCTTTTCTGGTGGCAGGGATGAGAGCTAGAAAAGTGAAGGAATGAATTTGAGTAAGTAGGCTTTCTATATATAGTGGTTCTAAACCTGCTGTTATGATAATCTTTATGGATACAAATATCCAGAAAGTTGATAGTATCCAGATGTAAAACATGAGTGAAGTCTAAAAAGTCAGTTAAGGAAGTTATAGTAGCCATGAATTCTGGTACCAAACTAGTGGGGCCTTTCCAAATTAAAAACATGTCATCTTGGTAACGGGTGTACCAAGCGACATAATTTTGAAACAAGGGATTAGGAAACAACAGGGTAGTTTCCCAATACGCCATAACGCAGTTGGTGAAACTTCTGCCACAGGGGGACCCCATGGCGACCCCTGATTTTTCAAGGAAGATACTTCCTTCAAACCACATAAAATTGTTGGAAAGGATGATTTGAAGAAGAGTTTCAATAACATATATAACACTTTCCTGTACATTCCTAGAGCTTAAAAACTCCCTAATCCATTCCATCTCTAGGCTTTGTGGAATGACCGTGTACAAATCTCGAACATCGATAGTTAAAAATTGATGTTCTTGATGGAATGGAATGTCACCAAGCTTTTTGAGGAAACTCCAAGAGTCCCTACATATTTGGTACTCCTTCTCAATTAATGGCTTTAAGATGCCGTCAATATATTTAGCACAACTATATGTAATGGACCCTCGCCTGTCTATGATAGGTCTAAAACGGGGGTCCCTAATCCTTTTATGAATTTTCGGTGTGCCAAAAAGTGACGGCAATCTAGGAGCAGGCATCGTTAAAAAATGATATACTTCAATGTCAATGGAACTCTCAAGAAACAAATCATCCAATATGCCTCTGATTTTTTTGTATGCCATATTAACCTCATTGATACTGACTGACTGGTAGACTGCTGTGTCTAGCTGTTTCATCATAATGTTGATATAAGTATTGTGATGCATGAAAACCAGCCCCCCTCCCTTTTCCGGTTTCATAGCCCTTATTTTACAATCCTTCAAAAGCTTAATGAAATCCAATTCATTTTATTTGATATTATGCCCCCTCGTTTGGTTGTTCAACCTAAATGTGCTAGCAGATCCTGGCAAGGAATTTGTTTGTATTAATTGCCATGAGAAAAACACTAATTGTTTAATTGGGTAGGTAGCGTATTATAAATTTACGCCCTAAAGTTTTGTCATTGTATGTCTGAAGAAGGAAACATATTGGCATTTCCGAAAGCGCTCACATTAAATTCCTTTTGTTTTTTAGCTCTCGCTTGTTTTGCTGCTTTCTTATATATACGTTTGTTCATAGTTTCACTTTTTAAAATTTTTATGTTCCTTAGGTGAAGTTTTTAGTACATTATTTGTTTTTAAATCTATATTTTACTTCTTAATGGCAATCACTGATATCTTTTTTGTATTGCATTTTTTTTTCTTTTTATGTATATCACATGTTTTTAGTAGCTTGTGTTTTATATTGGTCTTTTGGTTTCTGTTGCTTTACACCAGAACATTTTGTTCATTCAGTTTTAATTGATATGAGACCAGGTTAGCTAGTCGTAATTCATTTAACCTTTTATTTTCTATGAATAATCAATTTATTACGGTATTTATAGGGACTGTACTTGGGTGTTAGTAGTTCTGATGAAGTTCAGCTTTGTGCAGCTTGAAAACACATGATTTGTATATTGTGCTTAACTTTTATTTTCCATTTGTGAGCGTGGCCTTTTTTGATGACTAAAGGATTTGTTGTGGCTCCAGTTGAGATTTCCACTTTTTGGGTTGCCGTCTGGAATCCCTTGGTATGGTTATTAGTGCTTTTTGGAATCCTTTTGGAAGTTTTTTGTGTGGTGGTATGAATTGTAGCAACTGTTTGCATTTGCTACAAATTATTTTTTAAAACATGAGCACAGTAGCACTCTATGCATGCAAGTTATAAACTGTAGAGACTGTTTGCTACATTTGTAGCAAACAGGTTGCTACAGTTTAAAAGAATACTTTTTAGTAAAATAAGTTGAGGGAGGTTGGGGGCAGGGGTCAGAAATAGGACCTGAATGGCTGTGTCAGAAGTGTGGGGAGGGGCTGAGTGGGATCACACATTTGTCCAAATGTGGTTGATGTGCCAGTAAAGCAATCATCCTTTTTTTTTTTTTTTGCTTTGTTTGTACTTTAATCAATATGGCCCACTGGTGTCCCTAGGCAAAAGGTCTCCACAGTGCCCTCTAACACTACTCAGTGCCCCCATCCTGGTCTAGCTACACCATACAGATTAATGGAAAAGCACCCCTGCTACAGCAGCGCCCTAAGCAGCCGCCTAGTTGGCCTATGCCTAAGGCCGGCTATGACTTTAATGGAAGAGCAGGAGAGGGGGGTGTAGACCTAAGTGTAAGAAGCCACTCATTGCAATCAGCTTAGTATAGTGAAGTGTATGTGCTTTTCTTGCTCTTCATTTGAACAGCTGAGAGCATGGGGTATTTGTTCATAGTGATGGCTGAGTGTGCTGGTTGAACCAGCTGCACTTCTGAACATATGCGTGAGGAAAATGATAACCTGTATATATATATATATATATATATATATATATATATATATATGTATGTATATAAAACTGTAAATCATAGATATACATCTGCATGAGTTCACAGATATTCATCTCCATGACTACAGTTATAAATACATGTTCATGTATTTGTACAGAAATCAAAAAAATGCATTTTCACATAATAATGTAATGTACTGTTGCAGTACTAGTTAAATTAGATGCAGACAGTTTTTGCAAAGAAAGAAATTTGTTTGTGCAGACCAGAAAATTGTGTATTACTATAATAATTGTAAAAGATAGGCATTTCATCCCCAACATTAACTGCATGGACAAGATGGCTGTACTGTCTGTCAGGCACTACAGCCTAGTTAATGCAGAGGTTGGAGGAGGTGTGTGGTTTTGCAGTGCCAAGTGAATGACCAATGAATATTTCAGTGAGAAACGACCAGTTGCATTACTTCTGTATACATTTTTAAATCCTCCTCATTATATGCTTAGTTCTTAGGCAGAAAAAGCACAGTTGTATAAGTAAATTTACCATAATAGTCAATGTTTGCATGATCACTGCTAGAGTAGCCTTAGCTCTCTGGGTCTTATACTGTAAGATTGCAAAACTTGCCATCAACAAACAATACCACAGACACAAGTGTATGGCCTTAAGGTCCTGAAATGGCTTGAACTGTAATAATCATCCCTGGCTATTTCCAAAAGAAGGGAGAACTACAGTTGACTTGGCCAGTAGGGAATCAGCACAATGATCTTGGATGATTCCTTCTGAATCTTCAGAAATATGCTTGATATCAATGGAAAGGGGGATAGGATCATACAGAAGCATTCCTATCCAAGGCAAAGAAAAGAGAGCTGACATGCAGGCCTCCTTGCATGGAGCTCTGGAGCAGAAACTTGCTGGCTGATTGTTCAGAGAGGAGACAAATAGGTTTACTTGAAGATTTCCTCATAGATGGAGCAAGTCTTGGAAGACCCCCTGATGCAGTTTCCATTTGTTTTTTTTTTTCTCAAATATTTGCCTGACTTTCAGTTATATACACTGTATGTTATTAAATATAGAATTAACAGATCAGTTATTAGAGATACAATATATCCAACAAAGATATAACTTTCTTCCAAGGATTATTTACCAATGGCCTGGGATAGATTCATAGTTCTTTGATTTTTATTTCCATCAATGCAGTTGTCTTCAGTAAAGTGTAGAATTCTTCCAAGGTCGGGGTGTATTTGAATTCCACCTTCTGGTTATGCATTTCCTAGATATAGAAAGTATTGCCCATGACAAATACATATTTGTCTTATTCAGGTAGGGACCTTCATTTACATTTAGTATTATCAATATTTTAGTTAAGGTAAAGGATTCATTAAATAGAGCTTGTAAAAATGACTGATTCCATTCCAGTATGATTTAATTTTATTACATTCATAAAAAATATGAATCCAGTCTGCTTTATTTGACTTTTCACACCTCCAGCAAAAACCATTTGTAGTAGTACTGATCTTTTTAATTCTATCTGCTGTTAAAAGTGCTCTATGTAAGTATTTGCAGTTAAATATTTTCCAGTACTGTGTGTTCGAGGTGTAATTAACTGATAGTAAGATGTTAGTTTTAATTTCTTCTGTTAACTGCAGTGACTGACCTTTTGTTAAGAACTGCCAGTATGATGGTTTGGGAATTGTTTTATATGTTATTAACTCTTTATATAGATTTGAAATGGAATTTTTCTTTTCACAACTATTATATATAAATGCATACAGAAAACTTATTAGATTTGGAATATCTTTAAATGAGGAATTATTAATTAATCTGCATAAATCTTGAGTGTACATTAGAATGCTTTGTAAGCTTAACCAGTCCTGTGTTGGAATATTGTAAGCAGTTTTTATCATATGTATATCTAAAGCATTTACATTTATGCCTACATATGTTTACTAGAAATGTAACATTGAAAGAACAATTTGGAAATGGCAATGAGGCAAGGGATGTTCAGTTTAAGAAAAACAGTCTGTATATACCAATATTGCCGCATAATATAGAAACTTTCTTAAAAGCTTGTGAAAATGCCATTTATAACACAGGAAACAATAGTTTTTTAGAAGAAGGAAAGTATAACTTGATAAAGAGTGAGCACAAAGCATTGTGTGACCTGCAGACTAATGATAGCATAGTTATAAGACCCGCTGACAAAGGGAGAACCAGTGGTGATATTTAATGCTGACTTTTATAATACAGCTATGCAAGAAATGTTATTGGCTCCAAATGTATATGTTGAAGTACCAACAACAATTGTGTTTGAAATGAGTGAACAGATTGCCAGTACCTTATATGAATGCAAGTGTATGGAACTATTAAGTAAAGATCTTTTTAATTATTTACTGTTGAAAATCCACTCATACCTCAAATCCATGGCCTTCCCAAGATACACAAAGATCCATATAACCTGAAATTTAGACCTATAGTAGCAGGGGCAGGACTGTGGTGGTGGTGCTGAGGTAGTGTTTTCGCCTCATAGCAAGACGTTGTCCCGTTTGATTCTCAGCTAGAGCGTCTTCTGTGTGGAGGCATACGTGAATGGGGCGTGCCTTCGTTGAAGGTTGTGCGTCAAGGCTGGTAACCCGGTATGTAAAAATCCACTACCAATCATTAGCGGACCGGAGTTCCACTGTGGCAACCCCTAACCAGGAAAAGCCAAAAGACACAAACAAACAGTAGCAGGGGAAGGATGGCTAACAGAACCCATCTCTATATACCTGGATAAGGAATTGAAGACAGCGATCAATGAATATGCATATGTCTTGAAAGAGACAGAACAGTTTTTAGTGGACCTTTACGGGGCAGTGAAGCAAAAGGGAACAGCAGATATGGGGAGGCTGGCCACACTAGATGTAGTGTCTTTATTCACAAGTATACCCAATGACCAGGGGATAAGCATGGTGAAATCAGTGTTGACAAGGGAGGGAAAGTTCTCTAGTACTAAGATAGACTTTCTCTGTATGTTACTAGAATTGGTACTAGAGCACAACATATTTATGTTCAGTGGCATATGCTATAAGCAGTTGTCAGGGGTTGCCATGGGCACAAGTTGTGCCAACACATATGCAAACCTGGTTATGGTTCACTGGAAATATGAACATCTGTTAGGTAATCCCCAAATAGTCTTTTATAGACATTTCATAGATGATCTTTTTATTTTTTGGAAAGGTGATGGTGAACAACTTAAATCCTTGTATGCACACCTAAATACTACTAGCGACTTTTTAAAGTTTACGATGAACTGTTCTGAAATGAGTTTAGACTTCCTGGACGTTACTATATACAGAGAAAATGACCAATGGTTTACGAAATTACATAGGAAACAATGCTACAGACCATCTTTTCTACACAGAAACAGTATGCATAACCATAAGATTTTTCCTAACATAATCAGAGGTCAGGCAATGAGAACATCTCACCTATGTTTTCAAGAGGAAGTGTATAGAAATGAGTTAACTAAGCTAAGAACAGGTTTCATTAATAGGGGGTATAGTGAACATGAAATTGATAAGGTGTACTATAATGTACACAAAGAAAGGAAAGGTAAAACTAAGCCCTACTACTCTGATAGAGCAGGTAGTGACAGGGTAGGTATCAGGAATAGTGTATTATCACACATTCCGATGGTTTTACCATATACAAGAGATGTGAAAAGGTTTGAAACCATCATATGACAAAATTGCCATATGTTGTTAGTAGATGAGGATACTACCAACATAGTGGGTGAACAACCACATTTTGCATTTAGAAATAAGAAAAATCTGAAACAGCAGCTTTGCTATCCAAGGATACCTACTCTGATGGATAGCACAGTGAATGGTACCCACAGATGTGGAAAATGCGCACAGTGCATTTATATAGATGAATCAAGGTTTTTCAAGCACCCTGAAAAAAGGGCATCTATGGAAACTAAGGAATTCTGCTGATTGCAATACTAAGAATGTAGTATATGTAGCTCACTGCACAACATGTTTCCATTTCTATGTTGGCAAAACTAACCGTCACCTTAGGGAACGGATAAGGGATCACCTTTACTGCACTAGAAAAGGGCAACTGTATAGTGCCTTGGCTAAGCATACACTGGATAAGGGGGATGACCATATATTTTTATTTCAGGTTTTACACATTCAGAATGTCAGCAATAGGATGGGGGACATAGCTAATACTACTGAAAATATGGAAGTAAATGGATTTTGCATTTAGGAGCACACAGAGATTTGGGTTTGAATGATAGTGTTCCATTGAAGCCAGTGCTAAAATCTAGAAGGTTAAAATAAAATAAATAATAATAATACTATCTTAACAAGAGAAGACTACATAAACACATGCAGGGCTTTGGGTCAATATGACAGTATTTCTTGAGCTGTTTCTAGCATAGATATCACTAAAGACAAGTATTTGTTGAGATGTATGTTTAAAGCATATGCATTTATTAGGTGGACAGCATGTGTATTTATTAGGCAGAATATATGCATTAAGTTGTTGAGTGTATACTGCTTATATTTTTTTATATAAATGTACATATATTTTTATGTTTATACCGACACAGACAAGCAGCTACTAAATGGGCAACATGAGTATATGTATTTATTCACTAACTTTTTATGTATTTTATTTATATTCATCCACATGTTCTTGTTTTTACATTTTGTGCATGTGGTTTATAAACAGTGGGCAGGATTCACGAAGGCTTGCACGGAGTGTAAGAGATGTGTAACACTCCATGCAAGCCTCGCGATCCAGGAACAGCCCGAAACTCCATGTAAGAGACCAGCTAAAACGTCTCTTACACGGACTGGGCGTGGATATGCTAAATACCACACTTGCAGCCGAAAGGTATGCAAATGAGGTATATTAGCGATTCACGAAGCAGAAACCAGCCCGTGTAAAAGACGTTTTAGCTGCAGAAATGTACTCAGTTGACAACTGAGTAAGTTTCTGCAAAAATCACAACGGAGCCATGTCAGCTCCAAATAAAGGGTGCATATGTGTCAGGCAGCATGCCGATGGCCAAATATGTGGCCATTGGCAAGGTAACCCGATGCAAAAATTAAAAAAATATAATTTTTAAACGCAGCACAGCCCCGCGCAAATGGGCTGCACTGTATAAAACATAAAAACGAAGGTTATAAACCCACAAATGTGGGTGTTATGCAATACATGGAATGACAATGCAGGGACCAGCAGACCAAAAACAACATGGCCACCGTGTAGTGGTTGCTAAGGGGGGAAGCTGAGTCTAAGACATGTAACTAAGCATTAGTAGGCAATCTCATGTAAATGAGCGTTAGGATACTGAATCCCACAGTCACATAGCAAATGAGCACAGTCTGAGTAGTGTAAGAGATACATAAGAGGGAGGAATAGAGTAGAAGATAGGTGACATCACAGGGGGAATGGTAGAAAGAAATGCAGTTCATTGGAGGTCAGTGTAACGACAGATGACAGACACAGATCAGGGAAAGAGGAGTGCCACAAGATATGCATGGGAAAGTCAAGAAATGGAAGGTGTACACTGTTACTTACACCAAGGTTTCTTGCTGGGCGTGCATGCGCACGTGTGCGCGCTACAAAGTGCAAGTAGGGCAGTGTGTGCGCATGTAAGGCAGACTGAGCATGTGGGAGCGTGTTGGTAGACTTTGAAGACTGTTTACGCTAGTGTGCGCACGTATAAGGCAGACTGAGCATGTGGGAGCCTGTTGGCAGACTTGTAAGACTGTTTGCGCTGGTGTGCGTGGGTTTTAACCTGAATAGGCAGATCCTGAACCGTGTAAGCATGTGTATGCGTGTGTAAGCCACTGTGAGTGCATTTCTGCTGGTATGCATGCTGCTCCCCCCTGAGGAAACAGAAAGGAAAAAGGAAGCAACAGAATTAGTAGGAAGCTAGCAGGGAATACTGCTGGAGCTAGCAGGTGAAAACAATTAGAAGCAGGCAATTACACAGGCAGAATAGTAGCCCAGCCCAGCACTTAAAACTCTGCAAACAGCAGTGCAGGATGTTTCTCTCAAGAGACACTGCAAGACAGGAGTAAGCTATTAGAAGTGAAAACTGAAAAAGCTGAACTCAGAGCAGAAATGTTAGGGGCTGCCATAGCTGTCATAATGAGACATAGGCGACTTGCTGAGGGTGGTGACAATGCAGATGGTGCCAGACAACCCACAGTGAGGAGACGGAGAAGAGTGTACTGGCCCAGGGTCACCTACCACGGGTTACATGAGCTGGAGATAGTAGAGCGCTATAGAGTGGACAGTGAGCTCCTGCAGCAAATAGTCGAGCTGTGCAGGCCACGCCTCACACACAGAACCAACAGAGGGGAACCCATCCCAGTGGAAACCAAGGTATGTGTTGGCCTAAGAATACTAGCAACAGGTACCTTCCAAAGACCAACTGGTGATATGATGGGGATATCACAGGCATCAGCCTCCAGGGTATTGCCCCAGTTCCTGGATGCCATGTCAGCACATGTCGGCGATCATGTATATTTCCCCAATGCCCGTGAGGTATTGGAGAGCAATATGCGTCTCTTCCAGCAAATAGCGGAATACCCTGAGGTAGTGGGTGCAATAGACTGCACGCACATACGCATCAAAGCACCAGCCGGTGAGCAGGGTAGGACCTACATTAACAGCAAGGGCTTCCCCTCCATCAACTGCCAGGTCATGTGTGATGCCCAGGGCATAATAATGAATGTGTGTGCTGGCTGCCCTGGGAGCTACCATGATTCCCACATCTGGCATTTGACGCAGCTGTACCAGACATTTGCCAATGGGGACATCCCACACGGACACCTAGTGGGGGATGCAGGTTATGCACTGGAGCTGTGGCTGATGACACCCATCAAATACGCACACACCTGAACAGGAACACCATAATGAGGCACACGCACAAACACGTAATGTAATAGAGCGTGTGTTTGGGCTGCTCAAGTCACAGTTCCGGTGTCTGGACACATCTGGTGGAGCTTTACAGTACTCACCAACTACATGTACCCAAATTGTCATGGTATGTGCTATGCTACATAATGTGATCTTGTGAAAACAGCTGCAGAAGGACCAGCATAGGGCTGGGCCAAACAGCCCCGCACCATTGCCAAGGCCATCACAGCAGAGCGTGACTCGGAGGAGGAACAACCTGAGCCTGCCCCAGTAGGCAGAAGGAGGCATGCCCAGTATGCCCTGGCCTTGGCAAAGAGGCAACGCATAGCACATACACTGGCTCAGTAGGAACCCTGGGAATGATACCCCCTCTGACTCACTCAAATAATAACAGGGATGCCTAAAATGACATGACCTGTCACAAACATGTACAGGGAGTGTAATATGTGCATCCGACAGAGGCAGCCCTGCAGCACCACCTGAGGCATGAATGCCATGTGTTAAGTAATGTAACACCATGTACTATATGCACACCTGAGGACCCTGACTAACATCCACCCTCACCAAGCATGAAGCCACAAAATGACGATGGGATGATCAATTGCAATAACTGGCTGAAGTAATGCAGTTAGTCAAAGGGGAGTCAATGTATTTCAGCCTGGGAAGACATGCAGAGCATGACATGATGCACCACCTGCTAGGGGTGGCGTGCACCTATCAGTCCAGGCCCCATGGATACTGGCAAAGGCTGTCAGTGCCCACAGCATGCCCTGAATAGGTAAGTCTCAAAACACAAACCCACCTTCATAGGTACCACAAGGGATAGGAACCTAGATGTAATGCTACCCAATGCCAGAAGTCTAAACAGCAAGATACATGCAGTGTAAATGCACACAGTATGGAGAATGTTGATATCAGTCCTGTAATAGAAAACCGGGTCAAGGCTCACATCAGCACCCTAACACTACCAGGTTACACCTCATACTGTGCTGTACAGCCGCAAAACATGGAACAAGCTACAAAAGGAGGGTGACTAGCAATATATGTCAAGGATAACCACACACCCATGTTGGTACCACAACAAGAAGCAGCATGGATTAGCCATGGTCAAATACCAATGGCTAAAACCGCCTCCCAGTATATAGCCTGCTGCAGACTACTGTCCTAATACCAGGAACTTCACCTGGCCTATGTTGGAATAGATGAATATATCAAGCCCCCCAAACGACATTTTATTGCTTGACTGAAAATACCCAGACATACACTGAGAGCATTATACTAGCACCAACACAGTAGGAGAAAAGTTCCCAGAATCCATAAACCAAAATGCCCAGGAACAATGTACCACTCCCACAAGAGGGGTAAGCATACTGGATGTGATAATCAGCAACATGTGTACTGGATGGCAAGGTGAGAAGTTTATCCCTCACTGGTAAAACCAGACCATAGAGTAATCACACTGGATATACACATCCTGACCACAGTCCCTGGCCAGAAAACCACAGTGAAAAACATGTGTAAAGCATAGGTTGCACCCCTCCAAACCGATGTGGAATCCATGAAATGCCCTGTGCAAGTGCAGAATATGGGACACACCGCAGAACATGTTATACAGGCATTCCATAAACACAGCCAGGAATGCTTGGATTATGCAATCACAAATAACAACAAGACACAATGCCATACACGCAGGCATCTGGCATGCTGGACTCCAGCCATTACCAAACCATGCAAGAGAATGAGGAAGCTACTACATGATAGAGCAAACATAAACAGGGAAGTAATCACTGATCAGTAGTATGGCAATAAAATATGTCCACACATACAATCCACTAAGGACAGCCACAACAAGTAGAATCTGTGAATCCAGAGGCAATGTGACACCTGCCCCAACTACACAGACAACCCACAACTCCCCCTAATAAATACAAATATATGTGAGAGATGCAACCATTTATCCAAACCGGAGGCTGAGCTCCCCCAACTCAGTACTGTCAAAACTAGTCAGGAGGAGAAGGTAACCACATACACCACAAACCCAGTCCCACATAGACCTATCACAACTGTAAACCAAACACATAAACACAGAAAAACATTCCCGGAGGCCCTAATTACAAACACACCACACCAACAGAGGCCTCCAAAGCAGATCCCAAGCAACCACAACCTCCAAACATAGCACATGCAACACATAGTACACAAAGCTGGTGTGCCAAACAGTTACAGGCCAGAAGGAGAAACAACATGCCTGATACAGTTGTAATAGGTGTCTGTATAGGCAGACACACTGCTGTCCCACTCACCAGACTGAACAAGGGAAAGGGTACAGTAAGCTGCCTGTAGGCTGCCACAATATGCCACATAACACAAGTACGCAGGTCACCCCAAAGCAAGCAGAAATATGATGCACTCATTGTCCATGCTGGTGTGAATGACCTGAGATGTACCTCCCTGGACTACATGAAAAGAGACATGGATGAGCTCTCTGAGTATGTACACCAGGCCGGTATGACACTGGCCATTTGCAGCATCCAACCCTCCACCAAGAATGATGCCACAGTACAAACACAGAATGATCAGCTTTAACAGGTGGCACAGTTACAGCTGTCAGTCCAAGAGGGTCTAATGTCTGTCTGATTGAGATGTCATGCATGACAAGCCATGCTGCTGTTCCAGGGATGGCTTGCAGCTGTTACCCCTGGGCGTCTGGATACTGGATAAGGCCTTTGCCACCTCTATAGAGCCGTACGTAGGCAAGGCCAAAAAGACTAACCCACCACCCTAGAAAACATAAGTGGTAAGAAACATAATGGTAATGCTGACCAATGCCAGATGTGTAAACTGCAATATGCATGCCCCTGAGGCACTTCCCAGTATGGAGAACATCGATGTCTGTGCAGTAACAGAAACCTGCTTAAAGCCTACTGATAGCACACCAGCACTACCAGGTTATACCACATATCATGCGTTATGGCCCCAACACCTGGACCAAAACATCAAAGGAGGGGGAGTATCCATATGCAGCACAGACACCCATATGGCCAGGTAACTGACAATGCACAAAGCAGCGGAGACCACCCATGTGCACCTAAGTGTAGTCAAAACTGCTGTACAGTCTGTAGCATGCGACAGACCACACTCTCACACACAAGAAACCCACCCAGACATCCTGAAGACACTGGACAGTATGAATGTCCCACCAAATACCAGACAAGGTACTCACAAATTACCACATATGGGGTAAACCATTATGTATGCAAGGAGTAATCAGGGACCTAGGGATGCAAGTCAACAGTAACCTGTCTTGTGACACTCACAATGCCAATGTGGCTAGGAAGACTGTCTATATTGGACACTGTATCATGAAAGGATTCACATCTACATCAACAGAGGTCACTGTGCCCCTGTACTGTTCCCTTATCAGACCCATAATCTAGTACAATGACTCATATGGGATGTACCGTACCTGACACCTGCAGCAGTTAGGAAGACCTCAAAGGTACCCCACCAAGAGGATAAAGGGTGTTAAATATATGTCATATGCTGCCTGGCTGTAGACACCCCAGCTGAATGCAGTCACAGACTGCCTACACAGAGGCATTGTATGTCTGTTGTACAAGGCCATGTCCAACACAGGAGTAATGGACATGCTCCACCACAGGAAATCAAAGCCATTGGAGCTGTGAGAGTGACAGATGTCAGCCTCAACACATAATGAAATAGGATGTGCTGGAGGGACAGATACATAACCCAGAGGCTCCCCACACCCATAAACAGGATCCCAATCCATGTTAGGCACAGCCCCTCACTGACACCCCTCAACAGGAATATTGCCAAGTGGATGGATGATCATACATGTACACTGGGGGTCTTCACTGTGTCACATCCAGACAGAGGCACAGTAAAGAAAATCATAAATGGCCATAATAGTCACATAGCAAGGGGCAGCAAAAGACACACACACTCTGGCTTGGCTTGCTAATGCCCTAGGGTGGATAGCCTAGTATGAACCCATGAACCTATAAAGATACAAATTTTACAGGACACTAAGGATAATCACAAGGCTTACTTAACTGATGGTAGGAACCATGTTGGGAATTCACAGATATGCTCCGAATCACACAGATATTACAAACAACATACCAAACACACACACATATTGCCAACATACAACCTGACAGGTTCAGTGCAACCCCCCCCCCCCCCAGAATGCAAAATATCTATCCCAGCAGACTGCTGGCCCCCTGACATTGCAGATGCTGAGGTAACAGCCATCATCTGCAAAGCAAAACACACAGCAGCAAAGGTATGTGATGGTGTCCTGGGCTGAGGTCAACATGGACTCCAAGAATAATGGAATGCCAAATCACACTACTGCCCAATGTCAGCCTTACCACAGGATATGTACCCAAAGAGCAGTGTACAACAACAGTGGTCCTTCACAACAAAGGTGTTGCCTGAATGGATACTGCAAACTACCACCCCAGGATCCTGACAAGCTTGGTCTGCACAGCTATGGAAAGGATCAGTATGTACCGCAGACATAAAGCTATCGTGGACCTACTGACACTGGACCCTACCCAGTGTGGCTGTCGTAACTGCAGATCCTGCCCCTAAACATGTTTGACCCATTTGAAACACTCATTAAGGTAATTGATGAGGGCAATGTGGTCCACACAGCGTAGCTGGACCGTGCATATGCTTCCAGACAATACCCTACGAGTTCAGTATGGATATGTTCACCAGCTTAAATATAAACCCCTATGTCAGTAGAGGGGTTGCAAACCAGACCAAGGACAGAACTGACATGGCCAGATATGCTGCATCCATGTCAGACAACAAAGCAGTTATGAGTGGCATCCCACAAGGCTTGGTCCTGGGACCACCCCCGTTCCGTATATATGTCCCATAGGTACAGGCCAACATGGAAGGACTGTGACTGAACATGTATGCAGAGGAGTACAAACTGCCCATCATATCTGACCCCCAGCTGACACAAGCAACCCACAAAAGGGCCACATAGAAACAGACAACTGGAGCCATAGCCATGTCAGCAAGCTAATTGCAGAACTGTGTATAGACAACCACCGTGGATATACAGTAAATGCCCACAAATTACCACACAGGTGTTAACCCATTACGTACCTAACATGTAATGAGAGACCAGGGGACAAAAGGTGATAGATATCCTGCATTGGACAAACATGTGGCTGTAGTGTTCGCAGAAACATACCATATACCCATCCAATCATGAAGGTTGTCAGATGTAGATAAGGGGAGGTCACTGTGGCTCTGCAGTCAACCTTCATCAGTGTCCCAATTGACTACAGTAGCCTCTGTGGGATATACCTCAGCAGACACCTCCATCAACTGTAAAGTCCACAACAGTACCCCACCAGGAGTAGCAAAGAGCATGAACAGATGCCATGTGTTGCCTGAGTAAACAAACTGCAGCTCCACATACTGCCATACTGCCCACCCAGAGGCAAGCTGTGCCTGATGTATGAAGCCATGTCCAAGCTGGAATCAATGAACATGCTGCACCTTGTACAATCTGAATGGCAGTGAGCTATGCACATGAGAGAACTGAACCCCAGCACTGACATACTTAGGACAAGCTGTACAGAATGATCCATAACAGAGAAGGCACCCCCACTCTTGAGTAAACTCCCAGTACAGGTTAGCCAGAGAGTCACCTATCGACACCCCTCAAGAGGAATCCTGATGAGTGGATGGGAGATGGTAGGTTAACCCTGGGTATCACTGTTATGTCAGAGGTAGACAGAGGCACAGTATACTAACCATGACATATGTCATGGCAAACTCCAGTTACAATGTGTGTCGAAGGACAAACACACTCTGTAACTAGCATCAGAAATGGCCTAGGGAACATCGCTAGTGTTTGCCAATGTCCACCTATGTTGTGGAATACACTACCAATGTTGGACAAGCCTGGTGTAGGTAGTCCATATCTGAACATAATGCAACATGGTCATATGTGCACAACTGGCCCCTACACAGTCTGTTGTGCTCACTATGAAGATGTCAAGCAGTGATAAGACTAAAGCCCAGGATACTGTCCACCACAGTGAAAGTACTGAACCAGTACACTATACAGTACTACAGTGTTAGGTCATTATGAAAGGATGTTGACAACTGTATGCAAAGTATCCCATGCAATCCCTGCAGGCACAGTATAATCCCTGTTGTGGCAGACACGAAACAGTTGGCCAGTTAGTACACAACATGACACCCAACACACAACCATAAACGTGAGATATTGTTGAAGTTCACAAACACCCAAATATGTGATAGACTTCAGAGTTCAACATATGGAAAGCTTACACTGGGCATGCTCGCACACTTCGATAAATGAGGCATATGTCAGACAACATGCCATGGAAAGGCTGAACTGGGCATGCTCACACACGTAGGCCATATCTCCGTTTAGCAGTTGGCCACAGATATCTGGTATTTGTACGTGTCATTCCAGGAACCAACCACAACACAGCAATCTGCCCAGTGGACACAGTAAATGACTACAGAGACATAAGTGATATAGTGGATCACCCTCATATTCAAACATCTTCCACAGATACACAAGTTGTTCATAGGAACAGGGAATGCTATGGCAATAAAGACCTGCAAACAGTCTAACAGCACAACAAATATTGTGTATCTGACAATTGAACATATGGGTGTAGAGGTAAATACTAGGCTTGTTTCCCTAGGGAATGACAGCTTAGCCAGAGTGTGCTTGGCATCTGCATCCCCAGTACAGTAGGCTACTGTGCCACTGTAAAGTAGGTCACATAAGGCAACGTGTGAGGCTAGTGAGCTGTGCCTCTGTCAAGCAGGGGCACAGTGGAGATCCCAGGATTTGAATGTGCTAAGCCACAGCCATGTTGTTGGTGTGTGCTGGAAGAGGGTTGCTGAAGTCCCCTAACAGTAAGTGGGCGTCAATAACAGACTGAGGGGAGCCCTATCTGCATTGTCTGGACAATTCCACTGTCAACACTGTGTTGTGATGATTATGTGGGAATGAAGTGTCGTGCCGGTACTGTTCACAGATGTCCTCCCTCTGTGGGCTACAGCTCTGCAATGTATTAGCTCACTCTGTCTGTTGGACAGCTCATATATGGCTGGTGTACACCTGACAGGTGTCTTGTTGTGGAGCAGTCATGGGTATATGTGGGATAGCATGATCAATGCAAACCTTACACATGCTCATAGAATGCAATTGTCAAGGATTATGCAGAGTGGCCAGTATAGTCCCCCAGCATGGGTCCTTTGAAGTCGTCGATCCCAGTCTTCACAAGTGTAGAGTCTGCTTGTGCTAAATACAGTTTGTTTGCAGTGACAACCTTGCCTGGGGGTGGGGATGGGATATGGAAGTCCAGGGAAAGGTGGGGATGGTCAGATATCAACAATGGTGGTCTACCTCTGGTGTGGAACAGTGAGTACCCATGTTGCAGATGGACAGGTGCAATATGTATTCCCCCATGTGGCTGTGGTGAGTGGTTCTGCCATAGCACATGGACCCACAAATTGTAGTGGCTGCAGGGTAAAGTGATAGAGGCCTGAGTAGTTCCCACACACAATATGCCTGTACCTGATGTTAACAACTGGAATGGTGTATGTGAACACCTGCATATCTCGGCACTGTTCCCAGGGAAGCAAAGTGTGTGTCCTGGATGTGGGAGTGGTGTTCTGGACTGGTTGTGTTGTGTGTTAAAGGTCCTGTGGTCATGAAGCATGGTATAGAACATAACCTGCCAGTGCGATGTGCATATCTGACCCTGACGTAGGTGGCTGCAAATGCATATATATGCTATCCCCCACCTGACAGGTAGTACTAGATGTACATACCTCTGTAGAAATAAAGATGTCAGCACCCTATAAATACTGCAGGTGCAGATCAGATGCCCAGTAATTCGGTTAGCGCGCTCTGCTAATGCGTCTCCCCCAAGTGTCATAATATCGGTAGGTAGGAGTTCGAACCATGCAAATGCTCAGTGTGTGTGTGTGTGTGTGTGTGTGTGTGTGTGTGTGTGTGTGTGTGTGTGTGTGTGTGTGTGTGAGCGGGGTTGATGTGTGTGCAAGTCTGTGTGAGGGAGATGTCCCTTCTGGCAACTGTAAAAGCACTCTACAGGCTGCACATTCCCCTATCTAAGCACGGATGATGTCAGCACCCTATAAGTACAGCAGGAAAAGGGAACCCTACCAGTAATGCGAATAGCGCGCTCTGCTAATGCGTCTGTCACAAGTGTCATAACATAGTTAGGTTGGGGTTTAAATCCTGCAACTGCCCAGTGTGTGTGGAGGGGGGTTGGTGTGTGTGCAAGTCTGTGTGAGGGAGATGTCCCTTTTGGCAACTGTGAAAACACTCTACAGGATGCACATTCCCCTATCTAAGCACTGATGATGTCAGCACCCTATAAGTACAGCAGGAGAAAGGAACCCTCTCAGTAATGCAAATGGCGTGCTCTGCTAATGCGTCTGTCACGTGTGTCATAACATAGTTAGGTAGGAGTTTGAATCCTACAACTGCCCAGTGTGTGTGGAAGGGGGTTAGTGTGTGTGTGAGGGTGATGTCACTTTTGGCAACTGTGAAAACACTCTACAGGATGCACATTCCCCTATCTAGGCACTGATGATGTCAGCACCCTATAAGTACAGCAGGAGAAGGGAACACTCCCACTAATATGAATAGCACATTCTACTAATGCATCTGTCACGAGTGTCATACCATAGTTAGGTAGGGGTTTGAATCCTGCAATTTCCCAGTGTGTCTGGATGGGGGTTAGTGTTTGTGTGAGGGAGATGTCTCTTTTGGCAACTGTGAAAACACTCTACAGGATGCACATTCCCCTATCTAGGCACTGATGATGTCAGCACCCTATAAGTACAGCAGGAGAAGTGAACCTTCCCAGTAATGCGAATAGCGTGTTCTGCTAATGCGTCTGTCACGAGTGTCATAATCATAATTAAGTAGTGGTTTGAATCTTGCAACTGCTCAGTGTGTGTGGAGGGGGTTAGTGTGTGTGCAAGTCTGTGTGAGGGAGATTTCCCTTTTGGCAACTGTGAAAGCACTCTACAGAATGCACATTCCCCTATCTAAGCACGGATGATGTCAGCACCCTATAAGTACAGCAGGAGAAGGGAAACCTCCCAATAATCCGAATAGCCCACTCTTCTAAAGCATCTCTCTCAAGTGTCATAACATAGTTAGGTAGGAGTTTAAATCCTGCAAGTGTGTGTGTGTGTTTGGATGTGGGGAGTTTGTGTGTGTGCAATTCTGAATGAAAGATATGTGCTTTTTGGAAATCAGGAGCTCACACTACATGATGCACATTACCCTTTCCAAACACTGATTATGTCAGCACCCTATACATACAGCTGGAGAAGGGACACCTCCCTGTAATCCGAATAGCGCACTCTGCTAAAGCATCTCTCTCAAGTGTCATAACATAGTTAGGTAGGAGTTTGAAACCTGCAAATAGCAAGTGTGTGTTTGGATGTGGGGAGTTTGTGTTTGTGCAATTCTTTATGAAAAACATGTGCTTTTTGGCAATCAGGAGATCACACTACATGATGCACATTACCCTTTCCAAACACTTATGATGTCAGCACCCTATAAGTACAGCCGGAGAAGAAGAACCTCCTAGTAATCCGAATAGTGCGCTTTGCTAATGTGTCTCTCTCACGTGTCGTGACATAGTTAGGTAGGGGTATAAATCCTGCAAGTGGGGGTAGTAGGGTGTGTGTAATTGCAAGTATGAGAGAACAGATCCTTTTGGCAAATACTACAATACACCAGATGTGGCATATTCCCCCAGTAAACACAGGGGATGTCACCACGCTATCAGCACAGCCAAACAGGGCTACTTGGCCAGTAATGCCAATAGTGCGCTCTGTTACTGGGTCTATTACCATTGTCAGAGCACAGATAGGTATGTTTTGGAAACCCAGAACTGCCACGTGTGGTTGTGTCACACAATATGACCTTGTGTGGGTCTTTGTGCATAACAATGCATGCCATTGCCTAAACCAGCAATGGCAATGCACACATGATGTATGTGTGTGACACATACACATAAATACCTGTGACCTGTAGTAGTTACCATGTCTGACACGTGCCTCGAGTGGATAAATGGTATTCGCAATGCATAACAATATGACTGTGTCTTACTGTGCAGGGCCGCGGTATGTGTCTATACAGTGTGGGTTGTATATGGTAAAATACCTACAGCAGGGGATACACATCTGGTCTGGGCCATATAGTCTACATGTAGTCGATGAACAGGTGCTGCATGTTCCCACCTGTTGTGGGAGTGGTAACATGTTATTCCACTGCAATTCAGTGACCACATGCTGGGAACCTTTCAGCTAGTGTGTTGTAGCTACAGTAATGCTCACGCACAATGTTTGGCTGGATGCAGTCCAGCCATATAAAGACATTTCTTGAGACTGTCATATTGCCAGTGTTGTTATGGAGGATAGGTGGGTTTCTTGTGTATAGGAGGGTTGTGTGTGCCAGGCTATGAACCAGAAGGCAGTCCAACACACTGTTAGCTGCACATGAATAGGCCCTGATGCTTTGTGCTGTGCCAGCAACCTGGAGGTGTGTGTATCTGTGGTGCCTTGGGATACCACCCCCCTGTCCATGTGTGTTACATGTGTAGGGGACGACAGGCATGGTATGAGGTATAACCTGGCAGTGATGGGTTGCACCTGTGAGCCGTGAATCAGGACTCTGGTACTGCACAGACATTGCAGTTCACCGTGCTGAGGACAGTGTCCAGTGCATGCATCTTGCGGTGTACACTGCTGGTGTTGTGTAGCATCACTGTTAGTGTCCTATCCTGTGTGACACCCACGGAGGTGGCTATGTAATCTGTGTCCTGCAGCAAAAGGCACTATGTGTGTATCAAGGGGCTTCGCCAATATACAATGGCCCATGGGTGTCACGTGCAAGCTGCCCCTCGCAAATCATTGTGGCTTCCCTAGCATGTAAGCACACATTGAAAGCCAGTGGATACCCTATGAATGACATTGGAGATTGAGCAGAATGTAGACATAGAACACCCTTCCTACATATAGTGGTAGCATACCTGGTGAGGGTATGAAGGCAACCAAGATCAGGCTCATACTGGCCCATGCCACATGCTGAGAGATCCCTTCTATGTTCCCTATCATGTAGTCCAGGGAGGTATGTCTCAGGTCATCCATAGTGGCATGGTCAATGACTGAGTCATATGTGTCCATGCCTCTGACTGACCTGTATGCATGTGTATTGTGGTGGACCATAGTGCCCCACAGGCATATCACTGTGACCTTCACCATGTACAGCCTGTTGAGCGGGACCCCACTGCAGCGGCCAAGAGAGGTACCTGACACATCTGTAGCAGGTGTGTTGTGTAGCCCTACAGGCTGTGAGTGTGTGGCACATGGGATGTGTGTGCCATGTGTGGCATGTGCTCTGTTCGGACGTAACGTATGCCTGTGTGCCAGCTGCGGAGGTGTGTGATGCTCAGGCAGGATGCTATTCTGAGTCTCCAAGTATGCCCCAGTGTGTTCAGATTGCTGTCAGTGCGGGTCTATGTCAGATTGATATTGTAGTCACTGTAGTATGTCATGCCACCTGACAGGGTATGGCATTACTGGGTTCTGAGTGCTCAGTCCCAAGATTGGCTATGTGGTGGCATCCCACACATGTGTTGTACGTTCCTGGCCAGGGGTGAGGATTGACTGCATACATGTGGCAGCTGTGACATTGCCACATGACTCACATAAACCACAACTGGACCATAGAGGTGATTCACAGGTTACCTTTGCACATGCTACCATAGTAGTGTGATTGCCATGGTGATTACCACCACATAGGGCCAATGGGGAACAACATACTGAAGGTGTGTATGTGTGGGTGTACTGCTACTGATTTCATAGCACTGGCGTATATGACTGCACACATGGGTAAATGCCAGGTAAGACATGTGCAATGTGTCACAGGCAACGTACATGCGAACAGGACAGACAGTGACGTTCTGTCATGTGTAAACTTGACATACGTATAGTACGCTATGCAGATGTCACTAGGAGTCCACAGAAGCACTGTAACTCTGCATTGCAGGTGGAAGCAGTGTTCCAGGGAACCGCAAGCGAACATGCATGCAAACAAAGCTACAGTAAGCAGGGCTGGAAGTAGTCCATTGTACAACAAAGAAGGGTTAACACTAACAGTAGGTAACAGTGCAAATATGTAGGCACTATCAACATGTACCCAGGAATGCACAGCTCAGATGTCCATGGTAGAACTGATATTATGTCATAGTTAATTGTGATTTGGATTACATTGGTACTGCACACATATCAACATGCGCAAACATCCACATTGCATAGTCATTGTGGGCGACTTGCCACCATTACTGTACATGTCCATCATTGTGTATCACTACTTGCATTAGCTTCCATATCAACATGCGCAAACATCCACATTGCATAGTCATTGTGGGCGACTTGCCACCATTACTGTACATGTCCATCATTGTGTATCACTACTTGCATTAGCTTCCTCCCTGTGCTACCCATGTATGTGGCTATCTGTTGACATCCTTACCACCGGTATGCAATAATGTGCAGCTGTTACACTTCGGTACGTACTATGGGTGTAGATAACAATTCAGGACAGTCATACGGTTACTGCATCAGGCATGCTGGGATATACACACAGTCATATCAGCACACTGTACTGTTACCAACATGATACTACTAATAAACTTCTATGTAGTCAGCCTGTGCATCAGCAACGTGTTTACCTGTTCCTGCACTGGTGTTGGAGATTGCAGGAGGTGGCACAGTTTCATCATATGCACAGGGTGTGAATTAGTTATGCCTGAGTCTGCCACTGATACCACCAATTGACATGTGTGTGTATGTGTGTTGGTGAGGGACAGCAGTACAGGGTGGGGCACTGTTGGTGCAGTGTGTGCATGTATGTGGTAGCCCTAGGTGTTAACATTTCACATGTGTGTATGCACGCACACAGTTCCACCTCATGGCTGCCATATACAGGAGTTTGTGGACAGCCAAAGACTGCACCTGGCAGGTCATACAGATCAGTGTCTGTGGGCATGGACATGGTACCTGTGCCTGGCAGGGGTGCTACGGACCGTATCCGGTACTAAGCCAGACTGAGTACTATCATCAGAAGCGGGAGTGTGTTGACTGGACACAGGTCCCTGTTGGGACTGTCCAGAGCCACGTGCACATGGTCTCCTGGGGCGTTCCGATGACAGCACAGACCCAGCATTGCTGGGGCTGCTGCTGGCACTATGGGGGCGTCCGCGGGCCTGTTGTCATCCACGCCGACTGTCGGCTACTGCTGTTGCTGGCATATGGCCACGTCGACGCCGCAACCGCCCACCATTGCCCTGGCTCATGGACATGTGGTTGTGGAACTGCTGTAATATGTCCCCACAACGTCTGTCTATTACATCGGTGAAATTATGGATAGCATCCACGATGTCACGCATACTGTCATTCATGGCTGTGCGACATGCTCTCAGCTCCCGCAGACCCTGTCTGGTGTACCTTTCCATACACGACTGTGCCTGCATGACAGCCCGAAACATAGCTGAGGTTGACAGACCTCTTTGGGCACGTCTGCCAGAGGCAGTACGCCCACGGATGCTCCCACGAGAACCCATGGGCAACTGTCTGCGTGGTACCATCGCAGGACCCTGCCCATGGCTGCTGTGTGGGGAAGCATGTGCCACAGATACCACATTACCCTGGTCAATGCCCACTGTATCCTGTCCATCACCTAGGGACAATGGTGACATAGGATGTACTGGCAGGATGACTGTGCGCAATGATGGGGTTGACAGCTGTGTACTGTCAATTGGCTGACCAATGATGGACCCTGACACACCTTCCTGTGCCATTACACAGATATCATCATTATCAGTACCTGTGGCACCAGATTCAGGTTCCCTGCTGTAGGACACTAGAGCAGCACCAGAACCTGTGGGAGGAAGACAGGAAACACAGTTTACAATGTCTACACAATGTTACCAGTGATGCACTTATGCACACATGCACACATGCACACGTGGACACATGCACACATGCACACATGCACACATGGACACAGGCACACATGCACACGTGCACACGTGCACACATGCACACATGCACACTTGCACACATGCACACATGCACACATGTACAAGTGGACACAGGCGCACATGCACACATGCACACATGCACACATGCAAACGTGGACACGTGGACACATGCACACATGCACACATGCACACGTGGACACAGGCACACATGCACACATGCACATGTGGACACAGGCACACATGCACACATGCACACATGCACACGTGCACACGTGGACACAGGCACACATGCACACATGCACACATGCTCACCCCGCAGTATACACACAGAACACTACTGAGTTACACTAGTATTACTAGCACTATCAGGACTATTATAGGTATTGTTAAAACACACTCACCAGCATGGATGGGCTGCCTTGCTGTAACACCGGAGGGACCTGCAGAAATGAGGAGATTAATGTCAGTGGGCACAACTGTGCCATTGATACTGCATATGATACAGTGCAGTAGTACACCAGTTGCCTTTCACACGTCAGCTGCTGATATTGGCAGTATCACACCTGCACAATTACATACTATGTTGACAGCTACATACCACGGACACACCTTACACATGCATAAACTAACAGTGTACAGAACAGTCAAGTGTACATATGGCATATTACCTGCACACTCAATGTCATGCTGCTGTGTGGATCCAGCCTCCATCATGATGCAGGTGTATTGCTGTTGCTGTTCCGTGGCTGGAGCCACAACACTTAGGAGTAGCCCCTCCAGTCTGGTGAGGGGGGGATGTGTGGCCACCCCACCTCCTGTGGCAACCTGTTGCCTGAGGATATCCGACGCACGCTGACAGACATTTCTGATTAAATCACTGCAGTGATGTCGTACCTGCTCATATGTCCTATTATGTGTGCCAATGTCATTTACCCTACGGAAAAGGTCTTGCCACAGTGCAGCCCTCTCCTGCTGGTTCTGGCTGGTGTGGGAAAACAGTATGTCATAATCCCGCACCAGGCTCTGGTGTATCTCCTCATCTTCTGCTGCAGAGTAGGCAGGATTACGCTGATGCGCCATGTCCCTGGAAGAGAACACAAACAGGATATCAGCAGACTATGTCAGCAATATATGGCACACATACTATACATGATACTCAACTGTAGTGATATACTACTACTCCCATATGTAGCATGTGTGTGTCTCTTGGTGGATACACAAGTACATGGCCAGATATCAGTGCTCAGCCAACACCTGTGCAACAATACCTGCCAAATCCAATACAACATAGTAGCATGCCCCATCGGTCAGCACACTGTGACGGGTCCAATGCCCTCACTCTGGGGGTTCATACCAAGGTACTGTATGTGGAACGCCATCCACTAGTGTGATCTGGACACAAGTTACTTGGCCTGGATATACATATCCCACCACCACCACCACCAGCACAGTAGACTACGTTGATATGTATGTGATTAGACAGTTATTCACTTGTTAGAACTGAGATGGTATCCATGCAGCCCACTGGGCCAGTGGAAGCCACAACCCACACTGCTGACCCCTTTGCAAATGCTTCCCATGGACATCCCAAAGATTGCATGGAACATGCACACACATTTCTAACCCAGACCCTATGCACAAAGGTTAGGCATCCTGTCTGGTGGACCCCAGCCAAAGGCAGATTGTATAAGGATAGAAGGAGGCTACTGCAGGACAGAGCAGATTCACATTAAGGGAAGGCATCTGTGGTCAGCACTGGTAATATGCTATGGTCTCTCATAACAACATCCACGGCCTACTCTGGGAGGAAAATGGCCATGAATACTATAGATAACCACAAGGCCTTCTTCAGTTATGTTACACATATGGACCAAATGCCTCAGATATGCTCTGAGTTACTACACACCTACTTAACATTCACCGAACACACAGATATTGGCAACATTCTTGCAGACAGGTTCGGTGCACATATCCCCCCTCCTCCCCCACACTTAGAAATACTTATCACAGCTGAATGTAACCTCCCTATCATCTCACATGTCCATGTGAGGGCCGCCCTCAGCAAAGCAGAACACACAGCATCAATGCGACCTGATGGTATCCCTGGATGTGTGCTACGTGAACTCCAAGAGGACATACAACCGCATAAAAGACTGATATTTAACCTTGGCCATACTACGGGATATGTACCTGAACACTGGCATACAGCAACAGTGGTCCCACTCCACTAAGGAGGCACCTCTACTGACCCTGGGAACTACCGCACCATAAGCTTAACCAGCCTGGTCTGCAAAGCTATGAAATGATTCAGTATGGGACGCATATACAGCGATATTGGGTACCTGCAGACATTTGTTCCCAGCCAGTTTGCCTTTGTGATGGGCTGATCCTGCCTTTTGAACCTGGTTGACCTTTCAAAACAGTCACTACAGCCATTGACGAGGGCAATGCAATCCATACAGCCTACCTGGACTTTCCTAAGGCCTTCAACACAGTACTCCACTCAGGCATCATAGACAAGCTCATTAGCTTACATGTTACTACATATGTCACATGATGGGTTGCACACTGGTTGACATACAGAATCCATAATATCGATATTGTAGGAGCCATGTCAGACTCAATGCTAGTCACATGTGGTATCCCACAGGCCTCTGTCCTAGGACCCCTCCTGTTTGGCATTTATTTCTCTGATGTAAAAGCAAACATGTGCGGGTTGTGGATGACAAAGTTCCCAGATGACTGCTAACTAAGCGCCATAGTTGTTACACCAGCTGACACACACATCCTACAGACAGGCCTCACTGCAACAGAAAACTGCTGCCAGGATCATGGCCTAACACTGAATGACATGTAATGTATAGTCATCCCCTTTGGGTGGAACTACGTGCACACAACATATCACATGGACATACCTATAGATACAGACCTATGACACATATGGAGGGTTCACAGTATGCAGACTATTAACCTGTTACTTTCCATTACCTGTGTTTGTCACAGCTGGTTGCGTTACTGCTACTACAGCTTCCTGCTGCTGCTGGCACGGCTTGGTACTGTCACTGCTGACAGCTTCAACTCACTTTGTGTACCGTGTGTTGTTGTTTGTGTTGTTTTTTTTTTTCTTTCTCTCTCTCTCTCTGTCTCTCTGTCTCTCTGTCTCTCTCTCTCTCTCTCTCTCTCTGTCTGCCTCCAGACAGTGCAATGAACATATTGCATGTGTAGAGTGTGAGTACAGGATGCTTTTGTAGGTATCTGCATAAGTCCATGTGATGGCCTCTGCACCAATTGTAAGCCAGCATTTGCTAATTGCATGCAGCCAGTTGTGTACTGATTGCAGTTCTCACTGTGATTTCAGGACAGTGCTATAAAAGGGTATGTGAGATAGGCATTGCCCTTTCAGATTGTAAGGGCGGGGACCATGCTGGTATGCTGTGGACACTGTTCTGTGAGTGTAAATGTTAGTATCTCTCTCATGATTCAGGCTGTGTTGTAGATTCACATTTCTCCATTCCTCTCTCCTGTTTCCTGTAGTAAGTGTGTATGCACACTGACACCTACAACTATATATATATATCTATATCTATATCTATATATATATATATATATATATATATATATATATATGTAAATATACATACATTTATATATGTACATTAACTGACATTATTACCTACTAGCTACCAACTAGCATGGCTGTTTCTGTTCACATACTACTATTATGGAAATCCACTAGTTTTGACAGTAAGTATGAATGACATGCTTTGTGTACTACACATCCTATATTCCCTTTACATTCATTCCTACTATTACATGATATATTTATTTTAGCACAATGTTCTTGTATAAGAGTCATGGCTTAGTGGTAGGTCATGCAGACTACTGTTGCTAAGGTCCTGGGTTCGAGACTAACAGTGGGATTTTATTTTGCTTTTGAACTAACTACAGGATCTGTCAATCAGAGTGACTAAGGCACTTTTAAGCAGTTGTAACCAAGTTAGCGCTGGTTTGCGCGGAGCTCACGCATGCGCAATGGCGTTCAGCTCCGCGCACACCCGCTTACAACCGCTTAACAGTGCTTACTCGTGCTCACACCCGCGCTATTTTCTTTGAAAGAAATGAAAATGGGGAGACAGGAAAGTGGTGAAAAAGGGGTCACAAAGAGGGTAAGACAGTAGGGAAACAAGCTTGGGTTTTGCAGGAGAGATGTAGGTAAGGCCCATAGCTGCCCATTTCTTCATCTGCAACAGCTGTGCATATGTATGTAATTTGGTGTGACATTTGAAACCTTCCACCCCTGAGAGAGGTGTCAGGACAATAATAATACTTGTTGTACAGCCAATTGTAATTGATAGTTTCCATGTACAGCAGACATGTGTGTGGAATGGGCAGCTATGTATGGGGCGTAATTTTTTTGTGGGAACAGAGTGCCCCTTTTTTTTTTTTTTTTCAGGTGAGAGTGGTATGTCAGGTGAAGGAAGTCGGTATAGCTGGGGAGGTAGGTTGGGTAGGTCAACAGACAAGACAAACAAGACGCATACAGGGGCGGTGTATGACACGTGTGGGGGGTTACACAATTGACGGGGACGGATGTTTGGATATCCAGAGCCCATGAGCCCACAGATGGCAACAGTGGAACTGATATCCCCACCCATGGGCAGTTGCCACTGTTCCTTCACTGCCCAGGATGGGGCTATGCTGGGAGCTGTGTAGGCCGGGCAACAGGCATGCCCGTAAGTTGTGCCACCTGTGCCTCAAGCTGGTGTAGCGGCCCAAGAACAGAGTCCCGGATCTCCCTACGCACCACAGTCCGGACGCTATGGAGAGTGAGTGGTGGTTCTCCTCTGGCCACATTTGCAGAGGGGGGGGACGGGCCCCATCCCCTGCAGCACTTCCACCTGCAGGTGGCACAGGGCCACTGGAGGAGGGTCCAGACTGGGCACTAGTGCCAGGTGCACTCGCCAGCTGAGGTGGGAGAGGTGGGTCCACTGGAACCCACCTTCCCTGTCGTCCTATGTTTTGCATTATGTCATGACAGTTTGGGTTAGTAACATACAATACCATTCGCAATTAGTTGTAACAGCATGCATTAGTATTCCCATTAACCAAACACCCAGATATTCACACCATTGAACAGCGAGCATAACACATGCATAATTTGAACAGCAATATACAGTCCAACAACATGCAGGGTTGATTGATGACAACAGGCCATCAGGTTTGGATGTATGAACAGGGCAGATGCATCAACGTACATGCAAATATTTATGACCCAACAGGACAAATGTCCAGGGGTGTTAATTGTGATTGCACATACCAATTTCACGTGGAATGGATTATATATGGTTATAGGGTGGGGTGAAGAAAATAATATTAACACCTTCGAATACCAATACATATGCTGTACATTTCTAATAGCTGCAGATATATACACACTACTGTTCTAACTATAGTTTCCTATATGATAACTACTTCAATTTGGTGATAGGACTGTTACTGCTACATCAATATACATTTTATTGTTCTTCATACACGTTCATATCTGGCTTTGTTCAGCTACATCATCCTGCTACATTTGCTTTATATAGCTATAGACAACTGTGGATCTTTGGTATTTCAGACAATCATACTATCTGCATATTGCAGACTGAGAGCAACATATCCAGATTTTGGGATACACATTCCAGCTGCAGCAACACTTTGAACACATTTCGCAGTTTGGTTCTACTTGTCACATTCATTTCATTCTGTACTGCCTGCAGTATACTTTATTCAGGGTTATTACTACTTTATTGGTGGATTCATAACTCTTTCTCACACTCTCTCACTTGTTTTCATTTTACTATCCAGGATGGTACTTACTTCTAGGCTTTATTGACATGTTTTACCTGTAGTTATTACAATCCTTTCCAGCAGTCTCACTTCTGTCATGTTTCAGTATTTCAACAGGGATATATTTCACACATGTGATTTGCTCATCTTCTGCAGCTGTACTTTTCAGCCTGCTGCAGGTTGTGTACTATTATATTACAGGTGGGGCATCTTTATTTCAGACTTTATTTCAGACATTTTCATTTTTCTGTTTGGATTACAGACTGCAACACACTTTTGTAATCAAGCAATACTTGCAAACCCTCTTACACTGTTACTTGCACATTGTATTACTTAGTGACTACACTGCACTCTTTTGCTAACTGTCATACTTTTATATTTCTTTACAGTTACTGGGAGTGGATTACTGACCTGCCTGGTGGCGCAACCGCACCAGCCTATCACCATAGGCTCTGTGGTTCACAGAACGGAAACCTGCAGCTGTAATATAAATTAAGTAATATTGGAATACACATCTCCATAATATCAGCTAGTTTAATTTCTTACATACATAATTAAATGTAAATTACTCAGTAATGGGGCGTTGGGCATTTGCTGGGCCTCCTGGATCCAAAGGTTCAATTGGTCCTGCTTACATCTCTTCAGTTCCGCATGGCGGTGACGGACCTGCTCACCAGTCCTTGGAATCCCTGTGGCACTGGTGAGATCATGAGCCAACCGGTCCCACGCCTCAGCCCTATATGCTCCCCACAGGACCTGGCCCTGCATGAGTTGGGCCTCATGATTGTGGACTAGGAGACAGACCATGTATCTGGACTTCTCAATGCCCCACCTCTGTGCTCAAAAGCAACTACCCTCACCTACTCCTGACATTCTGGCTGCAAGTTAGTTCTACAATCATTTATGCTGTGTATTCCCGCCTATGGGGCTTATATATGCCGTTTTTCCCGCACATATCTGTGATTGGCCATTTTGGAATTGTATCAACGTCACAAAACCTGCTTTGTCATGCTCCACTTTGTATTCATTCCTATATATTTGCTATTACTGCATTTCTAGGTACTGCTGTCATGGCTTAGTGGTTCAGTACCTTGACTATGGTGCATGGTTTCCTGGGTTTAAACCTTGCCACTGCTTTTTATTTTTTATGACTGCCTAGACAGGCTAGGGGGTGTGTCTGTGTAAAGGCAGTTTTGATACAGCTTGCTCAACGTTGCCCGTCGGTAAGCTTGTTGGTGCGGTGCGCAGCTCCGCGCAAACGGGGTACGCTGGTTTATGCTTCATTTGGCTGTTAGCACGCATATTACACTCAGCTTAGCTAGGGGCACACCGTTTCAGTGTGTTAAACCACTGCTCACCTACGGGCACTCATTTTACACCTGTTAATCCACTGCTCACCTACGGGCAGATGCACTCACCTTGTTAAACTGTAGCTCAGCTATAGGCACATCTCGCATTTTTCATTGTTTTATCTCACATTTCTTCAAAATAAATGGACTATTTCATTACATTTTACATAAAATATAATTTTATATGTGTACATATTTGTCACGGACTTGTTTCGTGCTTATTTTACTAAAAATAAAATTTGATGTTGTGGGGGCTCGAACCATGACTGCCTGCTCTTCAGCCGACGTCTCTACCGTTACGCTATTGCTTTTTGGCTTACTTTGCATATTTAGTTCTTATATGCTTTTCCACTGACTGCTAACTGTGGCTAAGCTACGGGCTTGCCCGCGCAAACGAGCGCACTCACGGGCAAACATCTTTATGATTTAAAAAAATATATAACATATTCATTTATATATTTTATGTTCATAGTCTGTGGGGGCATGTGTTGTGTTGTGTTTATTCACATTTCCATGGCCTCTGTCGTGGGTGTTTACTTTGGGCACTTTTACTCTTCTGGGGGCGTGTCCGCTTGCAGGGCTCGGCCTACGGACATGCCCCCTACTGTCTTCCACGGACCATGTTAGCCTTAGGTGTGACTCAGCATGCCCTCATGCATATGCATGACATGCTGACATCACACCGTTTAACTGCAGCCTCCGTGTAAGCCTTGTATCTCTTACACGGAGGCTTCGCGAATCCTGCCCAGTGTTTTTCTGACTTCAGCAATTAACTAAGGGCAAAATGTAACAATAGTAATTAATTGATTGCTGAGTGCTAAATTAACTTTGAGTGGTAGGATTGGTTGTTTTAGTTATGAATTAAATTATTTAAGTGCTGTTGCTGTTTGAACTGTCTGATGAAGCAATGGTTACCATTGCGAAAGCGCTCACCATTTTGTATTAAAAAAGATTTACTTTGTCGTGGTTCAGCTTCTTTATTCCAGCTTCCTTCCTACTGAGCACCTGTGTTTCAACATCTAAAACATTTAATTTATTTACACATTTAAACCAGCATAAGAATCCATTTTGTTCCCAGGAGGTTATTGTTTCCCCTATATATTTTGTGAGGAAAGTTCTTAGTGATGGTAAATGGAGTTAAAAGGTCAAACAGTTTTAGATCTATGTTTGCATTGATACGTTTCCTAAAGGAATTGATGTAATTAATCAGTGTTGTTTTAGAAGGTTTTGTTATATTATATTGTATACATATGTATAGTATGTACCAGGGTTTGTCTGATTTGTCTACTATTAATTTTTTTAACAGATTAAATTCATTTGTTAATATAGCCATTGTTAATTCTTTCCAGTTGGCAAAATAATTTCGGTTTATCCAGTCTATTGAAGTTTTAAGCACATACACTTTTATATATGTTTCTATTTCTGGGAAGTTCATTCCTCCTTGTTTCCAGGATCTAATGTGATGAGTTAGAGCAATTCTATTCTTTTTGGGATACCATAAAATGTATTAAACATGAGTTTTTTTTTCTTTAAGAATGCATCTTTCAGGAATTAACTGTATTGCTAATGATACATATAGTATTTTTGGCAATAAGACCATTTTTATTAATTGCAATCTGTCTTCAAAAGTTAATATAATTTTGTTTCATTTTTCTATACATATTTTTATTGTTTCAATAATGTTTTTATAATTTATTAATATTGTTTCATTTATATTTTTGCATAATGCTATTCCTAAATAATTTAGCATAAGTTCTTGTTTTCCTATGATGGATTTATCTGTAACTTGTAGTTCTTTTTTCTTATTTAAAAATATAAATTTAGATTTTGATCTGTTAAAGTGTAGACCTGAAATCTTATACAATTTCTCCATTACTTCTTCTAGCTCTCCTAATGACTCTCTGGAGTTTGATAGGGTTAATAAAATATCATCAGCAAAAAGCATTATTTTAGATATGTACTGGTCATAGACTTCTATTCCTTTCATTCTTGGATTATTGCATATTATTTCTGCAAGTATTTCTATAGCCAAAGCAAATAAAATAGGAGAAAGGGGTCATCCTTGTTTAGTACCTTTTGTTATATGGCTAGATTCTGAGGTGAAAGGACCTAATTTAATGTAGGCTAAGTTATTAATATATATGTTTTTTAGTAATAAGATAAAGGGAGGAGGATATTCAAATAATGCTAAAGTTTTAAATAGATATTCCCAGTTGAGGGAAGCATAGGCTTTTCCTATGTCTAATCTGATTACAAGTGTTTCTCTATCTTCTTTATTCACATAATCTATAAGAGTAAGTATCTTTTTAATATTATCATGTGTGTGCCTGTTATATAAAAATCCAGTTTGATCATTATTAATTGTCTTGGAAAGTGGGATTTTCATTCTGTTAGCTAGTATTGACATGAATATTTTGTAATCATTATTCAGTAATGATATAGGTCTGTATGATGTGCAAAGGTCTGATGGTTTGTTATCTTTTAGAATTGGTGTTATGAGAGAATATTTCCATGAGGGTGGTATTTTTGCTTCTGACTGGACTTCTAGCAAAGTTTTATGAAAAAGGGAGATTACTGTTGAAGAGAAGAGTTTGTAAATTTCCGTAATTATGCCATCTATCCCTGGAGCGTTGTTAGATATACTTTATTTTATCTTGTCAACAACTTCTTTGAAGGATATAGGTTTTTATAGGTCTAGTTTTAAGTTTTTGGGATTTTTTTATATTGATAAGGTTTGTTTCTAAGTTTATTTAGTTGGTATCTAAATCTTCTTTTTTGAAGTGTTCCATATAATGGAACAGAAATGCTTCAAGGATGTCTCCTATATCTGATACTTTTCCCCCTTTCTTTTCATGATATATACTACTAATGTTATTTGCTTTAGATTGTATTTTAATTCTTGTAGATAAGTTATGTAAATATCTGGGGGAGGTGGATAATGAGTTTATTTTTAATTTTTCCAAGGCTAGACAAGTTTTGAGTGTTAGAATTTCATTATATTTTTTATTAAATTCCTCTGTTGCTTTTTTGACTTCTGGACAATTCTGATATTTTTTTAGATTTTGTTGTCAAGAGTCTGGTTTGCAAGTCTAATGATTCAGATTCCCACTCTCTAACTTTGTTTTTGTACCAGCTAAAGGTCTTACCAAACAAATACACTATTAATGGGTCTCAAACCATGACTCTACTGATTTCTGTTGTATTATTAATTTCAAGAAATAATTGTAGTTCTGACAACATCTACGGTCTGAATTCTTTCATTTTCGTGATATATGATAGAATTCTAGTTGAGAGGATTAAAGGTTTAAACTCTATTTGGAGCTTCATTATCAGAGAGTCATGATCTAAGAAGGAGCATGGAGCTATAGAGAATTTGAGGATTTTCATTTGTAAATCTTGAACTACAAATAATTTGTCTATTCTGGTTTGTGTTCCAAATTTATGGTCTTTATGGGAAAATAATAAGGGTTTGTCATCTTTTACTTTAAAAGTGTTTATTAAATTAAATGAATCAATCCATTTTTTTAAGGATTTTGAAATTGCTGCTATGCGAAAAGACTTCTTGGTTTCAGAAACTTCTAAGGTCAATTAAAGTCTACTCCCAGTATAAGATTTCCTTCATAATTGTTGGAAATAAAATCTAGGTGTTTTTTAACCATTCCTACTCCAATTCCTGAGAACCAATATAGATTAGCTAAGGTCCATATTCTGTTATTAAATTAATTATAACAAATGCTAGTAGACCTTCTTTGTCTTCATATTTATAAATAACATTTGGAGTGATTATGTTTTTCTTCCAGAGAACTGATACTCCTTTTGTCATTGTTCTATAGGAGGATTGAGCTAAGAATGTATAGTCCTTAGGGTTCCAAATAAAGCTATCATTAGTCTTAAAATGTGTTTCCTGGAGAAATACTACTTGTGCCTTATTTAGATTTAAATATTTTAGTAAGTTTGATCTTTTATTTGCATTATTTAAGCCATTTAATTATTTAATGATAAGAATGTTAAATCCATTTCAAGTTATTGTTGGAAGAAACTTTTTGCTTCTGTTTTTTTTTATTTGGATTATAGTAGTTATACCATATTCTCTGATAACATTGGATGTTATTTTATATGTGTAAACATGGGAGTGTAATTTAATGTTCTTTCTTCTTTAAATATAAGTAGGGTAAAATTCTGGTCAGGCTTTAAAAAGTACTTCTATAAAACATTAATTCTAAAGTATCAAATAAAAGTAAATATGAATTTCCCATTAAACATGGAATGAAAGTCATTCCTAATCCAATAGATAAAGATAGATCTATTGCATTATCACTCATACTTTTAACCAACAATATCAACTGAGCTCCATATGTTAAATTATTATATGGAGAATTTTCTTAAAAGAGATATGAAATTCTATATTATTCTATTATTGTTCTATAGTATTTTATATATCAGGATGGAATGTTAGTAGTGTAAACAATTATATTGACTTAGAAAATATCCAATATTTAGTTACCCTTAAGAGATCCCAAACATGTCAGATAAGTCATTTTGGATAAATTAAATGCAACAGAGGAGCATACACTAAATAAGCCAACAACAAATAGATTATTACTAAAATAATTTGACTAAAAGGACTCGACTGGAGACAATAAGTGATTACCAATGAAATATGAATTTACTGTAGATGTACTGTCTTCCTTTACTTTCCCACTCTTCAGCTCACCAACTTCAACTTACACTTATGAAAATACATGGCTTATCAGTGGTATTCTGACTCTGAGTAGAGGCGCCCTACATTCTAGTGTGCAGTGCTTTTACATATTTATAGCTTTACAAAGCAGAATCTAAGAATGAACTATGATCACCCTGACAATTCCCATCCTGCATAGGTCACCTCCTGCTTCCAGAATGGGTAATCACATCAGGTCTAGAATGAATGTGAAGGTACCTATATGGTAATCAAGACTTACCTTAGGTAAGAATTAATCAAATAGTACTTAGAGCATCTTAGAGAGTTCTCGGGGCAGTTAGAATACTCTTGAGCCTCTCCTCCCTTGACCAAAAACAGAGATTTCCCTTCCCTTTCATTCCCTTGTTTTAAATCAGTACTAATAAAAGAAATTCAGCAAACATAGGTAAACAGAAATAACATTCACTAGTCTGTCTTGTGCATGACGGGCAATTCATTAAACAAGTCAGTGACTAACATCACTTTAGTAAACATTAAAAAGACAAATTAGAAATAATTTCCTAGCTCTTTAAATTTTCTGATAAAGCAAAAAGTTAACAATAAGCTATTTTAACTAAAAGTATAAAGCATTTCAATTTTTCCTTGCATGTATACATTTCTAGGTATATTGTAGTGTCAGTAGCTGTCTTTGAAATCTGTACAATACTTCACTTCTTCAAATCATTCCTTTTTCAATTCAGGTTTTGTTTTGTCAAAACGGCAACAGTATTTCAAGGGCACAATTAATATTTAGACTGATGTTTCAAGTAAATTACTTGTCAGTTGCCAATTGAGTTAGTTTAGAATGTATGGTTAGGGCAAGTATAGCATGTTGCAAAAATAATATGTATTTTTTCGTGTGCTCTAGAGACTGTCATATGCAAGTGACATATATAATGTAGCATATATAGAGCAGATAGCTTATGGATTCAGGTTGTTAAAGTAAATTATGCCTATTAATCAGGCAGTTTCATTTAAATTCACAAGTAATTTGGGAACATTTCAGTTGAGTTTCCAGGAATGTGTAGTCCAATGTGAGTAATTGAGTCCACTTTTCCTCATAAACATATGTCACAATTCATTAAACTAAGCAGAGTCTAACATCTGTCTAATAATCATTATAAAGACAAAGAATAGTAATTTCCTAGCTCTTCAAACTTTCTGATATCGCAAAATGTTGACAGTAAGCTATTTTAACTGGAAGACTAAAATATTTCAATACTTCCTTGTGAATATACAATTTTACTTTTGTCCCATCCCCTCTTTAAATAACCACACCACACACATAAAGACATTTGACGACCTTTACTAAAATGTATTATACAATGAACTATATACACATAAAACCGACATTAATTATCTTCCTCAGCAATGATGATCTCCAGGCAGCATCACCACTCACCCTGGATGAACTTTACCTCAGGGCAGCGTACCTACTCACCTTGATACCTCCTCCACCGGGGCAGCATACCTACTCATCCACATAAAGAGGCAGCGTACCTACTCACCTCACCAGCATACCAAACCATTAACCAATAACCACCTTCTTTAGAGGGGGAACAGAAGAGGACAATCCTGTCCCTCTTCTCCACCTCAAATTGCCCACATCTTCCATCCATAAACAAAAGTGGAAGATGGGAGCGCCACCAACTCATGCCAAATGTGTTTACTTCCTTTAATCCCTAACAATTAGTACTGTCAGATGTCCCACCTACTCCTACCTCACTTCCTTTTACATCTCCCTCTCTTCTTAACCCTTTCACCACCACAAACCCACTATCCTATCCAACTAAAATCCTTACCTTACTTTCTACCTCTATACCCTCCTCACACCCCTTTACCCCCTTACTCGATGGACCGGGACAACTTAGTTTGTCCCAAACTATATTTGTCCCATCCCCCCTTTAAATAATCGCACCACACACATTAAGACATTTGACAACCTTTATTAAACTGTATTATACAATGAACTATATACACATAAAACCGACATTAATTATCTTCCTCAGCAATGATGATCTCCAGGCAGCATCACCACTCACCCTGGATGAACTTTACCTCAGGGCAGCGTACCTACTCACCTTGATACCTCCTCCACCGGGGCAGCATACCTACTCATCCACATAAAGAGGCAGCGTACCTACTCACCTCACCAGCATACCAAACCATTAACCAATAACCACCTTCTTTAGAGGGGGAACAGAAGAGGACAATCCTGTCCCTCTTCTCCACCTCAAATTGCCCACATCTTCCATCCATAAACAAAAGTGGAAGATGGGAGGGCCACCAACTCATGCCAAATGTGTTTACTTCCTTTAATCCCTAACAATTAGTACTGTCAGACGTCCCACCTACTCCTACCTCACTTCCTTTTACATCTCCCTCTCTCCTTAACCCTTTCACCACCACAAACCCACTATCCTATCCAACTAAAATCCTTACCTTACTTTCTACCTCTATACCCTCCTCACACCCCTTTACCCCCTTACTCGATGGACCGGGACAACTTAGTTTGTCCCAAACTATATTTGTCCCATCCCCCCTTTAAATAATCGCACCACACACATTAAGACATTTGACGACCTTTATTAAACTGTATTATACAATTAACTATATACACATAAAACCAACATTAATTATCTTCCTCAGCAACGATGATCTCCGGGCAGCGTCACCACTCACCCTGGATGAACATTACCTCAGGGCAGCGTACCTACTCATCCTGATACTTCCTCCACTGGGGCAGAGTACCTACTCACCCACATAAAGAGGAAGCGCACCTACTCACCTCACCACCATACCAAACCATTAACCAATAGCCACTTTGTTTAGAGGGGGAACAGAAGAGGACAATCCTGTCCCTCTTCTCCTCCACCAGCCTGATCTCAGGCTGTTCCCCCTCCTAAACCCTAGCCGCAATCATATCCTCTAAAAAGAGTTCCAGATGCAAATTAAAAAGATCCAGTCCCACGTCATTAAGGTGTACTCCATCCGTTCGATACCAAGACTCCTCTCCATCCCCAAAATCTCTATGGTCAATAGTATGCATCCCCAAAATCCTTAATTGCCTAGCCAGCCTATAATTAACACATCTTCTGACCCTTTCAATTGCTCTATAACTATATGCAGCCCTCCAACACAAACGCGGAACCAACTCTGACCACACAATTTCCATACCCAGGTACAATGCCTGTAAGCTCATCAAATCCCACAGCATAATGTCCACCAATTGTTTTTTTAGAAACAATGCCCAAGTCATTTCCCCCTAAATGAATGACTAGTATACAAGGACAACCCACCTTCAGTTTAGCCCTCTCAAATTCATGCAACAACCAGTCCCACCTAAGACCCCTAACACCATGCCAGGACACTGACCACCCTAAATGTGCTAAACCCAAATTTACCCCATCATCCCTAACTAAAGCACACTTCTCTGCCCAGTGGATGAACGAATGCCCCAAGATGATAATGTGCTTCCCTAAAAGAAAAGAAGAAAAATTAATAATCATACCACAACTTATCTAATATGACAAAAATGCATTTGAAGACCACCTCCCCACTCTATTAATCAATTCAATGGAACTACCCTCTCTAGCTAAATCTGAAACCGTACCTATCCTGAACGAGTGAGCTGCAAACCTCTCCACCGGAAATCCCATACAAGGTAAAACCTTCCTCACCAAAATTATGAATCTACTACTCGACACCACCTTCCCATCCACTGAAAAAAAAATGAACTGATCCACACTCCCCTTCTGCCTCCTCATAAATTCTTTTGCCCACATTACTGGACAAATGCAAGGATTCTTGTCAGTTTTAAGCACCACCACACATCCCCTACCCAACTGATCTGTCTTACTCCTCCTTAATGCAATAGGAACCTCACCCTCCCCTATAATGACATCCTTCCAACATAACGAGCCTAACAACTCTGAAATATGAAAAGCGCCAAAATATAACCATGTACATAACTTACCCAACATAAAATAACCCATAGACCCCTTTTGCAACAAACCTAACCCTTTCAACAAAACTTTCAATATAACCCTCGTAAGCTGCCATTGAATATCCTTACTTTCCACCACCATTCTCCCCCAACCCTTCAACATACACTTTAATGTCCAAGACTTAGTGAAATCCTACAACCCCGCTACCTTAACGAAAATGCTAATTGCAGCCAAATCCACCTTAACCATCTGCAAAGCCTTACCTAACCCCCAAGCATGAGCTACATATCACTGTAGTAATTCCTCCGACCATACCCCTTCCTCCTGTGGCAGCTGCAAAAAAAACTGATTAAAATCAGAAAGAGCCCTAACATACGCCTTCCTTGTAGAAGGGGCCCAGGAATGCCGTACCAACCACCTGGCTACACCGACCCAAGATTCCACACCTCCTCTGGCAAGATTTCTGGCACCTCCTCTGCCCATGGAACCAACCCTCAAAACTTGTGAAACTGAAATTGGGACAAGCTATCAGCAATCTCATTCCTTACGCCAGGCACATACACTCCTGTAAAAGAAAAATTTATTAAAAGGCTCTGCAAAACCAGTTTATGTAATACCATCAATAACAAGCCCGACTTAGCTGTCTTCTTTTGCAATACCCTCACTACAGCCATATTGTCAGAGTGAAAAAACTACGTTTGCCCCTCAATTGCTCCTTCTACACCACTGAAGCTGCCAATATAGGCATCAACTCCAGAAAGGCCACATCCCGCTTCCATACCTCAACCAATCTCGAGGCCTTTCAGCTGCAAACCACTGACCCCTGAAATAGGCCCCCATGCCAGCACCCCCAGCTGCGTCCATAAACAACTGAAGTTCTTCTTACCCCATCCAGTCTGACTGCAAAAAAGATATCCCATTAAATTGTTGCAAAAACCCATTCCACAACCCCAAGTCCTCCCGCAACAGTTGGGTTACCCTAACCCAATGGTGTTTGCTCTTACCCCCTTTCAGCAAATATGCCAGTGACCTGCAAAAAGCTCGCCCTGGGTGTACCACTTGACAGGCAAAATGCAAAAGTCCAAGCAACTCCATAGCTGAACAAATCCAAATCGTATCCTTACCCAACACCAAACGTATCATCGACCTAAGCCTCTCTATTTTATTCTCTGGTAAACAAAACAGTCCCCACTCCGCATCAACTGTTAATCCCAGCAGTTCTAATGTCCTTGCCAGACCCTCCATCTTATGCTGAGCCAACGGTACCCCTAACTCCTCACACATAATCGTAAACTCCTGCAAACCCTCCTGTGCTCCTACCCTTCCATCGCCCACCAACAAAAAATCATCTAAATAATGCACTGCCTTTTGAGTCCCCACTTTCTGCTGCCAAATCCAATGCAATACTGTACTGAACTTCTCAAAAGTCGCACATGCCACTGAACAACCCATAGGCATAGCTTTATCAAAGTAGTACTTATCTCCTACCTGCATCCCCAGTAGTGGCCAATCCTCACTCCTAATAGGCAACAATCGAAAACCAACTCAGTGTCGACCTTAACCAACCATGGCTCCCTAAAATCTCTAATCACTTTTACTGCATCATCTAAGGAAGTGTAATGCACCCTAACCTCCTCTTCTGCAATAAAATCATTTACTGAATTCCCTTCCAGATAAGACAAGTGATATATCACTCTGAATTCCCCTTCTCGCTTCTTCGGCACCAACCCCAAAGGTGACACCCTGTAAGCACTAAAAGGTGGACTGTCAAAAGGACCCAATAACCACCCCGTCCTACACTCTTTCTCCAGGAAATCCTCCAAGATGTCCTTTTTACCCTGAACAGATCATAAATTCTTGCATCCCCCCCACCCCTTCCCACGGTGGACTTAATAGGAAACCCCTCATGAAATCCCTGTATTATCTTCTCTTTAATGGCCAAACCAGGAAACCAATGAAGTATACCCTGGAGAACCTCCACCTTAATAGGGAATGGTCCCCCCCCCTCTATTGCCTCTAAAGAACCCGATCCCAAATCCCCGGGACCCATGAAAATGACCCCTCCTCTGGGCCAGCTGAAAGCCTTGCTAACCAAATCCACCCTCATGACCCATAACATTAGAGTTCCAGGACAAATCCTGCTGACCACAGCCAGTGGCCGAAAGACCCCCTCCACATCTCGAACCAACATGGGCAAATTTGCACCCCACCCATGAACAGGAGCCACTATTAAATGACCAACACACACCCACTGTTTCCAGCCCACTCAACCTTCTGTTAAAGCCACCATAATTATCCATCATTGTAGCCAGCCATAGTTCTGGATGATGCACCTCCCAACGAAGTGACTGATCCACAGCCTTCTGTTTGCGGAAATGCTGATCATACCAGAGCCACGAATTACCCGGCCTTAACTGTTGCGCATCACGAATGGTAAGGAAATAACCTAGTAGTGGCAGGGCCAAAGACTCGTCCTTCTCCAGCTGCACTGCCATAAAATAAATAAAGACAACCACCCAATTATCCCATGTCCTAGGGCAAAGCTTACCTACCCTCTGCCTTCCCAATGCTGCTAAAGCTGCTAACAAGTCCTTACTGTTAGAGGACTCTGCTTCGACTAGCCATTGGACCCCTTCCACATCAATCAGCTCAAACAAATCCACATACTCCCCATTCCAAATTTTTTCCTTAACCGAACCTGGAATATGCGGAGTCCCCTGCCCCAAAGATTGGGTAGCCAACCAGTCCCCAGGCCACAGCCCAAAATCAGAGCCTTACCTCTGAGACCAAGACCGAACTGTCCCTGGAACCCACCACTCCCCTGTCACATCCCTAACCAGGAACCTGGCACCCTGTGCTAGTTGCCTCTGCACCTCCTCTATCCCTTGCACACCACCCCCAAGATCCCCAACTGACAAGTCATCATCACCCCCCCCCACAATCCTCAAACCCTAGCTCCCCCGACAATGCTGCTGTAATAAAACCATTACCTGCACCTTCGACTTGCGATGTCCTGGGAACCGGTGTCTCCACTGCTACCACCTGCTGCGATGCCTGTTGCTTTTTCCCCCAGGCTGGGGTTCTCACCGTTGTGTGTCACCTCTTCCGACCTGGGGTCTGTTCAGGTTCCTGTACCACCTCCGATGTTGCCACCTCCTGGAACAGCTCCTCCGCTTGGGCCACAATTGTTTGCCACCTCTGCCTTAACTCTGGTAATTTGGCCATCTGTAAAAGAGAAACAAAATATTAAAACTGTTCTATAAACCAGACTGCCCTACTCCCCCCAACCCCTAGTACTGCCTTGCCCCCACACCTTAACCTACCCCTGCCTGCCCACACTTCACCTTTCAACCACCCTGTCAGCCACACCTCCTACCATTTGCACCCCTTCCTAACCCTAGAATATCCCCTATTAATATCCCTCCCCATGTGTAGCTATGAAAATAAATAAATAAATAATCCTGTCCCTCTAACTATATCCCTATCTACCAGCCACCCAATCCCATCACCATTCACCCAATCAAGCCTAAAAACACTTACCTTTCCTCCCAGCACACTCCTCCATAGTGGTAAAGGCTAAGTAATGCAGTGCGCATGCGCAAACCGGCACTCAGACCCAATGACCAAATGAACGGCAGTAGCAACCCACTAAACCACCAGGGAGTATGGAGAAGATATTCCACCACCATCACCACTGAATACCAGGACAGAGGGACACCTGAATGACCGCGACCCCATCCTGAAGCCGGAAGGTTCAGAGAAGACAGACTGACACCCACGAACCCACCAGGGAGCATGAACAGCAATCTGCCACTACCACCAATGATGATGAAGCAACGATGGATTCCCAAATGCCTGCCACAACCACCGACCGGGATAATCTATAATGACACAGCATCCCATGAACCCACCAGGAAGAAGATATTCCACCACCATAATACCAGGATGGAGGGACACCCGAACAACCATGACGCCATCTTGAAGCCAAATAACCTGAGAAGACAGATGAACACCCACAAACCCCCCATGGAGCATGAACAGAAATCTGCCACTACCACCAATGCAGATGAAGCCAGACACAATGATGGACCGCTGAAGAGATGATCCACCACTATCCCCCAATGATACCACCTACCACAGGAGAACATTTTCCCCAGAAGCAGACATGGCCAGCCAACGAACCCACCAGGGAGAATGAGGGGTGATCCACCACTACCCCCCAACCTAAATGGGACTGGATTACACCAATGGACCCCCCTTTGCCTACCACAACCACCAAGAGAACACCTTTCTTTTTTTTTTTTTTTTTTATATTACCCCGACTGCATGGCATTGACGGTCTACTACCCGATGAAGCTAATGACAGGCCAAGCCTCCCCCCATGGATGTCACTCGACTGCATGGCCCCACCAATAAAAGCCAGACGAATCCCCTGGAGACCCACGGATGACAGAGAGCAAAGAAAACCACAACACACATGTAAGCCTAGCACTACTCCCATCACCACTTCATTATATCTATATATATTTTTTTTTTGACCCCCCCAACCATTCACTCACACACATACATACACACACACACACGCACACACATGCACACACACACACACACACACACACACACACACACACACACACACACACACACACACACACACACACACACACACACAGTATTCTATCACCCTTTTCTACCAGTGAGCTCAAACTATATTCCCAGACTCCAGCCCCCCCCTTAATTTAACCTCTAGATAACACCAAAGGGGGGACCGACTCAGACAACCTAATCCCTTCTCTCCCCACCATCCAATGCCTACCTATATCCATGATACTTACAGGTCGTCTGGACGTAAGCTAGTTGTTACTGCACCTACTTACGCCAAATGTGTCTACTTCCTTTAATCGCTAACACTTAGTACTGTCAGAAGTCCCACCTACTCCTACTTCACTTCCTTTTACATCTCCCTCTCCTTAACCCTTTCACCACCACAAACCCACTATCCTATCCAACTACAATCCTTACCTTACTTTCTGCCTCTATACCCCCCACACCCCTTTACCCCCTTACTCGAGGGACCGGGACAACTTAGTTTGTCCCAAACTACATTTACTGTAGTGTCAAGAACTGTCTTTGAAATCTATGCATTACTTCACTTCTTTCAAGTCATTAATTTTGCAGTCCACATTATATTTTGTCAAAATGTCAATAGCATTTCAAGGGCACATTTAATATTTAAACTGATATTTTAAATGAATAACTATCAGTTGCCAAGTGAGTTTGTACAGAGTGTGAGGTAACTGCAAAAATAACATGTTGCAAAAAGTAATATGTATCTTTTCATGTGCTCTAGAGACTGTCAATTTCAAGTAACATATAAAATGTAACTTTTACAGTGCAAACAGCTTGTGGAATCAGCATGTTAAACTGAGTAATACATTTTAATCAAGCAGCTACATTTCAGTGCACATGTAGTTTGGGAACATTTCAGTTGTGTTTCCAGGAATATGTAATCCTATGAGGATAAATCATAAAATATATACAAATAGTTCTATTGTGTATTTATTTTACCTTGTTTAGGTTGTTTTTCATTTTAATAACTAAACAACATTACTTTTTCGTATTATTTGTTATCTGTGAGTCTAAATGCATTTTGCAGATTCACAGTGACCTTAGAAACCGCAGCAACTGTTTACTGTTACTATGGCAACACAAATAGAAAGTGAAGAAAGCTTCACTTCTCTTAATCAACCGTACATTTTTCCCTCCTTTTGTTTATGTATTTGTTAATACTAAAAGGAAATAATTCAAAGGAGATATGTACATGAATGGAACATTTCAGAGTTAATCACGAACATGTCCCCAATCCTTTAACAGTGACTATAATTAATCTAATAAATATTGTAATAAAAATTAATTAAGTTTACTGTTCCAATTAGTCTACCTTAAAATTAGATTATTTTAGACTAATGTATCTGTGTATAGATAGTGAGTTATTAAATATATACAGACTATATTAGTATAGTAAATAGGAGAGAATTTAGAAAGGGAGACAAGATGCAGTTAAAATAAATTATGAGAAAAAAGATAAAAGAGAAAGAAAAGAGAAAATTAAGAGAAAATACACATATACTATGTATGTTGATTTACAGTATAAATATTTTATGTGCTATATAACCCTCCTTCTGTGAAAGAAACATACCCTGTTTTACATACCTGAGGTAATGTGACAACTCTCATGTGTCATCTATTTTCAAAAAATATAAAGATTTCAGTAGTTAGTTATCTTTGTCTTAAAATTCCAAGAGTAAAATTGGTCCTTTAAAGTAATGTTAAAACAATTCATATCATAGTAGATGCTTTGAGAGATTTGGCTGAAACAGTATCAGTCTTTTGCTTCTTCTTTTTAACATCTTTCCAGACATTTGTTTCTTTTATTCTCTTGAGAGAAAGTGACATCCAATCCATATCTTCCGGTAAAGTAATCACAATATTAGTTTTAATAAATGAAGAGGCTTCCTCTAAGTCAATAAAAGTCCTCATCTCGTTGGCATACAGTATTGTTATCTTAGCTGGATATGCAAGTTGTGCCTTGATGTTATTTTGTTTCAGAAACTTTATCATTGGCCACACTTTTTTCCTTTGTTCATTATGCTAGATGAATAGTCGTTATCAAATCTTATCAGGCTCTGTTTATATTTTAGAGCTGCCCTCCTCCAAGCAGATCTTAAAATCAGTTTCTTGTCCAAGTATGAAAGAAATTTGATAATTGTTGATTTAGGAGGAGAGTTAGCTCTGTGTACCCGTTCAATGCAAAGGAAAGTCCTTCTTTTTAATTTAAAAAGTCAGGGATCCAGCTTGATAAAAAGGAAATAATAGCCTCACCTTCTGTGTTTTCAGGTAATCCGAAAATCCTGATGTTATTTCTCCTCTCCCTATTTTCCAATTCATCTACTTTATTAACCAGCCAAGTGTTTTTTAAGAAGCAGTTCTTTCTGTGTTTCCTCTTCTTTAAGTCTACTTTCTAAGTCATTTAGAGAAACCTCTATTCCTGTTATCCTTGTCTGGTGTTGTTGCAGCATTTCCTTGAGGGTGTCAGCCTGTTTTTGACTGCTTGTTTTAATATTTTCCAGGTTCTCTTTAAAATCATCCATCTTCAAAGACAACTCCTGCAGGGCAGATGCCATCTGTTGTAGTTCCTTCTTTAAGGCAGCATCTTGGTGAGAATTCTTTGAGTTGCTCATTTTAACAAGTGAATATATCTCCAAGCTTTTTGACAGGAAATTATTTGTAAAACTTCACCAAAGTTTCTAATTATGTAAATTAGTCCTTTATCTATAAGATTTTATACTTTGAAGAAAAAAAAATGAATATTTTTTCCTGTCTTATTTAACTAGTTATATGGAGCTCTAAAATACTGCTGCTTTCAGTTAACCATTCAGGTTCCACCCTGCTGTTTCCATTTGTGATGTGCCTGTAAAGTGAGATTGTGCTGTTAAACTAAATCCCAAGCTAAAATGGCTAGCATGCAAAGGGTTATGATGGTTTTACCCCTTGCTTGTCGGATTACCACATGACTGGGGCATTGTGTGTAAGAACTTGAAGAGATCCAGAAGACAAAGATGATTCAGAGTTGAGCGCCTTGATAAAGGTAATAATATCCTTGATAATTATGTGCTTGTATCTCCCCTTGGTGTCCCATACACCTTGCACTTTTATCCATCCTGAAACTGATCTTAAAGGAAAGCCCAAGGCATCTGCACTTTGGAAAAGGGAGGGAGAAGGGGAGATCTGGATTTAAGGATATTCGCTGTCTCCACCAAGTGATTTCCCTTCTGACAAACCATGCATTTGGGTTTAAAAATACAGAAGGATGTCAGTGCTGGGTCCAAAGAGGCCTCAGATACCACTGTATTTTTCTCACTTGAAGTCTTGCTAAGGGTATTATGAGAATCATAAATGCTATGATACCCAAAATCTTTAGGTATTCTCTTGCAGTGACCAAAATCTGAGTGTAAAATCTGAGAAACAAATTTAATTCATGCTGGAAGAAAACCTCTTTGCACTGAGATGTCTAGCTGACACCCAGGAGCACATTCATGTGTGAAACAGTCAAACAAGACCTTTGAATGCTCTTTTGGAATTCCAACTTACAAAAGAGATGTCTTACCCAAGTGAGAGATTCCTGACTCTTTGAGAAAGACTCTTCAAAGACAATCAGTTTGTCTAAACATGGAAAAATGTGGACACCCTGTAGACTGCATTGAGCTATAACTGAATCTAGGCACTTCATGAGCATTCTTGGTGCAGTGGATAGTTTAAAATGTAAGGTAGAGAACTGATAATATGATCCAGAATTACAAAACCTTAGGAAATGCCTGCAGTCCGGATGAATAGGGATGTGATGATAACCATCTTTTAAGTCTATTGTCTAGTGTTACCAGGAAACATAATTGAGGAAGAAGAGGTAACAGGCTGTGAAAAGACAGTATTTTGAACTTGGGCACTACCACATACAAGTTTAAGAATGAAAAATCCAGAAATGTTATCTATTTTATTTTTTGGCCCTTAAAACAGGCTTGAATAAAAAACTTTTCCCACCTGGGAAGAAAGAACAGGCTGTGTTGCTCCCTGTCATAGCATGTGAAGAAGGACAGGTGGAAATAAAAGAGTCTGTCCATGTGTATGAGGAAATATCGCCTGAGCATGAGGAATTTCCTCCTGCTGCCATCTGTAATCTTGTTGAAAGTTCTTTAGCACCCATTTGTCTGAAATTATCTGTTACCAAAAAGAAAAGTGAAGATTCAGACCTTCTGGAAAGGAAAAGGGGCTGTGGGGGAGTGGGTCCTATAAATATCCCTTCTGAGTAATCAGACTGTCCTTTGTTTTGGGAGGTGCCAGAATTCTTTTTGGAACCCCCCCCCCCCTTGACATTTATTCCTAAAAACTGCTTACCTGCATTTTGTTGAGACTGCTTTTTTACCATATATCTGAAAATATACAAAGGAATATGATAAGGCTTTTGTGTAATACTTTGTATATTCTTAATGCTTATTACTTATTTATTTAATGGCATTTGTTTACTGAGAAGGCCTGACTAGGCCTGTTGTGCCCATTTTCAGCAGAGTTCCAGGGAGATAAGCTCCAATACCAGTAACGTTTTAAAATATAGCATAGAAAAAAAAAACTGTATTATAAAATGTTATAGTAATTATACACAGCATAAGTAAAAGCTATGTTTGGTACAGGGTTGCATATTTAAAAGAAGAAATGCAATTATAATCACATAGTGCCTCAACAGGTTACACATGCAATATGATCTTACACATAACCACAGAAGCAACGTATCATTGTTACATTGCTTCTACTTTAAGTTGAGTGAATTAAAATAAATTTCAATGTTTTTATTTAAAATTTGAAAAAGATGAAATGAATTGCCTAGTGAGAAATTAGTAAAACATAGCAGGTGACTTGAGGTAAAATAATAAGGTGGCATAGGATAAGTGTAGTAGGGAGGGAAGGAAGTAGGAAAGATTAAAGGAGGTAGGAAGGAGGAAATTTAGGGCATTTTATTCTTTCCCCTTAAGTAGGAATATTTTCTTTTTCTTAATGCCTTTGCTTTTCCTTATTCTTTGCTAATAACATGTGCTAAGCTCATTTGCATATACTCATAGCGGTGTTCCTCATGGCTAACAGCTACATAGCTGAGATGTCCCAGACTCTGATTATCACAGATAAAAACAATTATCTATATAATAATGTAATAATGATTTATTACAAACACACACAAAACACCACCACACAAGCTACTTTCTCTTCGCACACACACACATCACAGCAGCAAAACACACTGACACACACCACAGCCCCTACCTAAAACCCTTAACACACACACACACACACACACACACACACACACACACACACACACACACACACACACACACACACACACATACACACACACGCACACACACACAAACACACACACACACACACACACACACACACACACACACACACACACACACACACACACACACACATATCTGAATACATAACCATAGCGGACCTTTAGAAGCGCAAAATTCAAAATTTCCGGTATTTGAGTTTTTGAATTTTGTGTTTCTAAACTTTCACTATTATGTGAATTTGGCTTCTTGGGCTCGAAATACTGAAATTCCAGATTTTAGTATTTCAAGCTTCTGAACAGAACCCATACACACACACACACGCACACACACACACACACACACACACACACACACACACACACACACACACACACACACACACACACATACACACACACACACACACACATATGTGCATCAAATGAAGTAGTTAAATTGGAAAACCCTTAACAAGTGCTAATTATATTTAATATATAAATTCTAAATTAGACTATGCATGACAAAATAATGTGTTAAGCCTTAAAGCTGTTTGAATAATTGTAACATCTGTCAGTGTTGATTCCTTACATGCCGTAAAAACAATTGCATTTTTCTGGAGAAGAAATCATACCAGAATTGAATAGTTCAAGTGGGAAAATGCAACATGTTTTAAGCATCTGATGTCAGCTCCATAGTTTCAGTGAAATTCTAAAACATTGAAAAATGATTGAACTTGTGGTTGGTAAAAGGTCTAACATCTTTCTAATAAAAAAGAGAAGCGAAATGTGCCTTATGAAGTTGAAAAGTAGAATATATTTACCTTTCAGAAGAAAAATGATTTCTCCTTCCAGATGGCAATTTTGTGCAGTAATACAAAGGGCCATATTTGCGTTTCTAAGCTCAAATGAATCTAAAGTTGTTAATAAGAAGCATATGAAGTCTTATGAATGATGCACATAGATGTGAATAATTTACATGTTTTAACCATTGTAGTTAGCATTTATGTTTCATAGGAATAGGTTCATATAAAAATGCAGAAATTAAACTCATGATAAAACTGTGGAATCTCACCTAGCATTCAGTTCATCTACTATTGGTTGAGGTAAAATTCCTGTAGCATATTAGTACCCTGATGGAAATAAAGATGTAGAACACAATGTCACTTGCTGTTTTCCAAAATCACTTCCTGTGTGATTTATAAATAAAGTTAATTTTTCACACTTTTGTGTGTCTGTCCTTATTTTTTGGCATTTCAGCTGTTCAACATTGTGGAGACTGGAATTTCACAGTAGAACTCATGCATTTAAATAGTATATCCTAATGACATACTTTACAAACAAGTGTTTGTAGAATGACATTACTCAGTGTTAGATTTTTTTGATAATAAATACAGACAAAAAGTTGATTTAACTAGTTAATTAAAAAGTATGTAGTTTGAACCATCATATTCTGGACCTACTTGCAATTAAACAGAGATAGCTTGCAAATGACAATAACATACTTGAGAAAATTCTTTTACCAAGCATCTTCTCTTATGAGGAAGTCTAATATTCTCTTGACTTAAATCTGTGGCTGTTGTGAGATTTTAAAATGCAAAGCTAAGTGTGAGGGAACAGGATACCTACTGTGGATAAGGGAAGAGGTGATCACCACTGTATCTTTAAACTTAGAAAGCCAGAAGGTTTAAATTTGTAGTTGAAAAAATAATACTCACTACACAATACAAGGTTCTTAACTTTCAAAAATAATAGTGTTAGTTGGAAAAAGTTGTCAGTGGTCTTGTTATTAACTGAACTTTCCTTACAAAATGCAGGATGTTGACCACCAAGATTTGAACATTAAAGCAAGTGGCATAATACAAAAACATAACAATTATCATATCTCTTTCTCTTGTCAATACCACTAACACTTTAAACAGAAAAGAAAAAAAAGGTCTACTTTGTTGGCAGCTGGGTTTTTTAAAGCCCATATTTTTGAGTTCATTATCCAGGGAAAAATAGACCTAAGAATGTTTATTGTCATGCTAAAAACTTTAAATGAAAACAATTCAAAATTAATTAGCAACAACTGAATGAATGAATGAATGAATGAATGAATGAATGAATGAATGAATGAATGAACAAACCAACAAACAAAGAAGCTTCACTAAGCTTATGTGCTCATACTCATCCCCACATACAGGTGTATACATGCATGAAACTGTACATTGATAAGTCTTTACCTAGAAACTCAAATCAGCAAATAGAGAAGAATACAAATAAGCCCTTTTATGCAATATCATAGTAAGGCATTCCTTATTAAAAAATCACCAGTGTGTAATGGCAGTAATCATGTCTTGATGGAGGTCATGCAAGTTACTTAAGACTGCCTTTTCTGGTTGCTCATTTTCACCCTTATGACTAAACCTTGTTAGTATTGTGTAGACCCTGCATTATCCACATACATTACTTATTGTTTAAATATTGAACTGGGCTGCATCTTAGATTGAAATGGATAAGATGCAAGGTTTATTATGAGTGAACAAAACCACTCTGTCATCCTTTAGGGATAAGCTTAACAACCAATTTAATAAGGGATAAAGCCTGACAGTATGCAGCTAAAAGCATAAAAAGTAAAAGGAGTTTCATTTCACTAGAAATAGTCAAAGGGACAGTGTATACACATCATGATCTAAGAGCAGAACACAACTAGTGCTAAATTTAGAGAATGAGAGCACAATGCATCGTGTCAGAAAGACTGATGAACTTTAGTGCAAGTGTGTTGAGTATAACATGTAATGAAAAGTAAGTGTATTACCAAATTACACATAGCATGATTTAGTCACAGGTTATTCATGCGACATTAATTTAATTATCAATAGCAATTAAAGATAAAGTACAGCATTAACAACATGGGCAGCTACATCAAATGATTCAAAGCAGCATTTACTCATACTCTTAGTGTATTATTAAAGCAGAAAAAGCAAATCCTAACATATAATATATCAGAGAAGTAGTGGAACCTAAAGAAAAGACATCTCCCCACTGTGTAAATGCTTTCCATTTACATTATTTCTTGGAAATATGTGAATGGCCATCCTCTCTTGCATTTCCAGCTAATAGTGTACCTCTTTCAATGGTGTTTGATGCTGAGTCAGACCACTGTTATGCAGTGGTTGAAGCAGATTATTTATATGGTGACAGAAGATGGTTCTGAGCTCACCTACCTAATACTTCTGATCTCACATATCATAATCTAACTGCACTGCTACTTATAGCATCTCTGTTTACTACCTGTCAGAGAAGCACCTGAGAACATTCCAGACTGAGAATAGGAACAAAGCATAACATTACGATGCAACTCCTATATCCATGCAAATCCTCTACATATAACTGAGGTGAAAGTCCATGAGTGCTATTTACCCAAAGAAAAAAATGCAGAGAAACACAATCTTGATAACTGTTTTCCATATGAAATCATTGGCAGTGTGATTTGTAACTGTGCACAGGAAATGGTTAACTTCTTTTGGGAAATTTCTCCATTATTCAAATTAATGCAACCTTGGAGATGGTATACATAAGTGTGAGGGTGGAAGGTGATTGTCCCCCTGAAAAAAACACTTTAAGCTAATTTTTTCAGCCTTCTTTATTTTAGGCATTTTTTTCACCATTTCCAATCCACAGGTTTATAGAAATTGCTGTTTTATAGTAGAACCCACCTGCACATGTATGGAACATGTACACATTACCCACCACATGAATTAAAAAGCTTGTTTCAGAATAAAGAATATGTGTAATGGATGATGGCAGTATGCAGAAAATAGACATCAATGTCATTCTGCAAAGTACAATCCAATACTGCAATTCAGCAGGATGGAGTGTCTTTAATCATATCCCACCCAATAACTGAATTAATGCTGTTAATCCAGTTTGTTAGTTTGAGCAGTGTACTGTACAAAATGCTCAGGCATATTGTTCTATAATGTTTGTAACTAACTTCCTTACTATAGAAGTCATTTTGTTCATAGCTAATATATGATTGTGTTGCCTTACTATGTAGCAATGTGACACCTTATTTTAATCTAGTCTATACTGACACATATCACTACCTTTATTTTGGCTGTTGCACAAATACACTACAATTAGCAAAAACAATTATCTGTTATGTCACTTCTACATTACTCATTAATTTTATCTCTAAAAGCTCCTGGTATCTGTTTATGTAATAGCACATATGGCTTAGTCATGTAAATGTCAGACATTTATATTTATGTTTATTTCAGTTCATGACCAGGTCACATCTGAAAAGTTTTCCTGGATCAGCCCACCTAGCTTGTTTTCAAATAAATGATCACATAGTTTAACATTTTCTGAAATTGTAGCTTCTTCTCCTCATATGTTCATACGTATGCATTGGATAATTGGTCAACAGCCCATTACAAGCTTGGATAAAAAAACATATTCAAAAGTACCCTCAATTCTCAAGTAGGGGAACACATGATAGACCAAACAGGATTTGAGGTTACCCATCCATTTATCTGTTTACTGTGAAGTTGGCTTGGATGTTATTGCTTTTGACATGCTGTGGAAGTTTGTTCCAGAAGTAGTTGATACCTTAGGATATGACGCTACTGCACCTAGTTATCTATTGATAAAGGTCTGGATTCATTAACATTGCATTTTAGTAACCATTAGTTCTCAAAAGGAATGGAAGGTTAAGGTGTACCAGGAGCTTCATGTCTCAAAAGGCTAGACACAGGTCACCCCAAAGAAGTCTGTAAGAGTTCAAGTTTGGAGATAGGGTTACATGTTTAGCTGGATGACTGGGGGTCATGAGGTCCTTGATCTTTCAGTTAGAAATTTCTCTCAAGTTGAGTGATATATTTCTACAAATACATGCCAAAAGGGGCATTATATTCAATTGCTGGTCTGAAAAGAGATGAGTAAAGGGATAATGATACTTCTTTTGATCTATAATGGTTGTATTTGAGAATTAGCTGAGCCAGATAGAAGGATTAGTAAACTACTATGTAGACACAATGGTCAAAAGATAAGGAATTGTCAATACAGGTACTTAGATCCCTCATGACAGGGTCTGATTAAAAGACTGCATTACCTATGTGTCATAATGTAGATGTATATTCTTTACCAATGTACTACAGATTATTTTCCTGTTTAGTTTGAAACTGTTGCCCTTTCACCAATTACTAACATACCCTAACCTCTGTCTGCACAGTTACAAGTCAGTGGAAGAATAAGTAGCAATACCCAGTTTACAGGAATACATTAATTTAGATAACCATATGCCAAGACTGCTGACTTAACAGTCTACAGAATAGAGATTAAATAGGAGAAGACCCAGTAATGAGCCCTGTGATACAACATTGGCAACTAGTTTGCTTTCAGAAGTGGCACCTGCATTTCTAACCACACAAATTCTGTTCTACTTTCAGTCCATCATAAAACTTACAGATTTATATATAGCTACTAGTCTGTCAATATCATCTTCATTGGGAACAGTGTCAAAGATGTACACCAGGTCCAGATATGCTATTTGTACTTCATAGCAGCTATCCACTGCCTCTGTTACTTTTTTTAGAGAACTAAACGAGTTTAAGGGGGCAGGGACTTTATTTGTCAAAGCAACATTCATGGCAGTCCCTGGTAAGGAGATTATTAATGTCTAGATTACCATTGTTTGAGTTTATATGATCCATTGGTTTCCATGTGGGACAAGTGCAAATAATGGTCTATAACTACCAGAGCTCATGGTTGTGCTACCTTTGAGTAACAACATTAATTGTCTGCTTTCCACGATTAGATTAAAGAGGTTAAGCAGGGTTTAAGACAGGCTATATTTGTTACTAATAATCAGGCAAACTTCTATAAAAGAAGGCCCATGAATGAGAATTTTAAGCTTTTGATAGAAATGAGAGGAGTCATAGTAATTATAGGTGGTGACTGGAACCATGGCTCTCAACCTCTTAGCTCCAGAATAAGGGACAAATCCAGAAATAATCAGGGTAAACAGGGGCACTTTTAAAATACTAGTACTATTAACCTGAAAAGTTGAAATTAGAAAATGTGAATTAACATGCATTTTCCAAAGTAAAGGAATCCTATAATTATTGTCATTGTGTATTAAGTGTAATCAACTACCTTTGTCACAAAATCACCAGTTGTAGGAGGGATTACAAAAACATATAAATTCTAAGCCCAAATCAGGGACATCCCTGAAAATTAGGGACAGTTGACAGGTATTGCTGGGACTATAAAATTTGTGAAATAGTTAAAAAAAAGTCAGTAAAATGTGTGAAGCACTTATCTGGTATCCCAACCTGCAGCCTGAACAGTCAGCAGAACAAAGTATAAAATTAAGCATAAAAATAATTGTTCAGAATGTTGGATCCTGATTGCAGCTAACTTAGCAAAACATTGTATAAATATCTGCTTCAGCCCTTAACTGGCATGTTTTTTTTTTTCCCTTGAAAGAAGATTTAATTTATTTTTTCTAAATCTTGCCAAGTTAGCTGTGGTCAGGATCCAACATTCTGATCAGTTATCCTTATTGCTATTCTTTTATCTGTTATATAGTTATGACTGATTGGAGTAAAAGTTGCACCAAATTTGCAAGGTATTTCCTTTGGATTGGAGTGAGCAGTATTATTGTTAAGTAACTCTGAACATTGTTGTTATATTAGTATTTTGGTGCTCTAATACATAAACGCACACCAGTGGCTGCTTATGTTTTGCGATGTACATTTATCTATTCTGTTGTAGGATATGGTAGCTTTCTATGCTAGGACAACTTCCTGTTTCAGCTACAGGATTTGACACTTGTGTTACCACCACAGACTCCTGCTAATGAGTATGTACTAGCACAAATTATTACCAGTTACACAAGGGCAGACTTGTATATGTGAAAAGCAGGAAGTGCTATATTGTCATGTAAAACAGCCACCATAAATTTTACTTTGCAGCCATTATGCATTGGAAGTACTTTGATGGGGTACTTCACTTTCCTTTCTTTTATGCAAGTTAACCTTTGTAAATAGTATCAGCAATTCAGAAATAAAAATAATAAATATAGAACTGAATACATGATAACTCAATGAAACTGCAGAATGCTCCTGATTTTCTCCCTTATATTTTTGCCATGTGCAGACTGCTGCTCCTCACAAAATTGTTGATTTTCCAGTAAATCACTGAGGATTACAGTCAGACAATAATACTAAACTTCTTGCTGTTCAGGAAACACATGCTGATGCAAAACCTGCACTGGTATCTTTGTAAATGAGTTTAGGTATTAGTTAAAAAATGTTCTTGATTTTTGTTTTTTATCCTCACACCATTTTTGTGTTTGTCCATAATTCTTGAGCACAGAGGATAGGAGATGCAGTTTTGATATGAAACCAGGCTTTGTTGTCTCATTTTAGCAGCAAAGAAACTTTACTTTCCAAAGGGGTTCATAGCAGTGACAATACTTTGTGGCATGATTTTCAAGATGTAGAGTGTTTTCTCTGGGCATATGTTAAGGATACAGTTATTAAAACTGTGGGTGTGTTAAGGGGGTGGGGTGAGTAGAAATGATGACTCTGTGACAGCATTTATATTTAGAACATGTTTTGAATACATGCATTCCCAGTATTAATTATAGAGCATGAAAGCATTTGCTTTGTTTTGTAATGTGAACTAAAAGCAAATGCATTTTTAGCTATGGTATAATTTAACTTGTAATATATATCTCCAAACATTCAAATACATGTCAAGTACCACAATGCTCCTATTTCATTTCACAGGCAAGCTTTTTACTTTGTGTGGTTGGACAACTAGGTGGGTAGGATGATATGTGATAACTGATTTTTAATAATTGCTTATGTGTTCAGTGGCTTCATGCATTTTGTGTAAGAATACTAAATTAAAGCTGAAGTTGAACTGTTCAGATGGACTCACTGCCTGGTATATATTAGTCAGCACCTCTTAGCCTAAAGTATATCATGACTGCATATATAATTTATTAGTTGCATGAATGTGCATTGTCATCTGCACACGACTTTCAAGTGTACCTCATTACAAATAATGTTTCTCACTTTGAGCCTTAAAACTGGCTCATAGTTCAGCATTAAAAAAGTTTAATTAATATCAGCAGTAAATAATATTTAATCATATAATAATTCATCAAAACAACTGTGTATTAAGTAAAAAGTAACAAATTTAAATTATCCCGTGAGATTCCTACCTGAAATTGTTAGTAATCTAAGTGTCCACATTTTGTTGATACTATGTGTATTTGAGGTCTAGTTGTTAACAATATTGCAACTCAGTAATATTAATTTATCTAGTGAAAAGTGAGCACTTCTACACAACATAGTTTTCTGTGTTAATTGTGACAGCACTAAACTAACTACTATTTTAAGCCTAGGCAATTTTCCTCTAATAAGATTCAAATGCTGCACTTCTTGTTTGGGAGGTAAACAACTCAACAATTCCACCACAACAAACTACCCAAGGGTGTCAGTTTCTACTTGCTAAAATGTTAATTGCCAGTATTGTTTTTCATTTATTGTGCTGGTTAGGATAACTGCCCCTGATCTTGCAGAATATAACTTTTTTTGTCTCACATTTTTGGCTTGCTTCTTATAAAATTTATAGTTTTCTGGAAAATTGAGGATTGCAGTCAGTAAGTAATGAGAGGTGTTTAAGTGTTACAGATACATAATATCCTTCTGAAAATGCACCATTAGACAAAACCTATTACTGTAGCAACTTCCTAAGTTTATAAGAGTGATATTATCTCACTAACATCAGCCACCCCTCACACACTTACTTTTTGGATTTGATCCTGCTTGTTGTTGGGATGAGAAGATGACAGGTAATTGCACCTGTTTGTTTTTTGAATACAATCCACCAGCTGATAGCCTATAATCAGTACTATGTGGAACTGCTAGGGAAGAGGGCTGTCTCTGAAGGCTGTATGGAGAGGGAAGGTAGGAGACTACTTGGTTATAAACAAGTTTCAGCTCCGTCCAGTTTTCTTCAAAAATTTTAGGAAGGAGTTAATTCCAGCCTTGATTGGTCTCAGTGGTTTAAAATGACAGTTAAAAAAAAAGAAAAAAAAAAGCTTAGCCATTTGGTTCCTGGTTTGATGTTGGCTGGGGTGCCTTATGCATGTTTTCCCTGTGTTCACTTTGGTTTCCTCCAGATGCTCCAGTTTCCTTCCACATTCCAAAGCCATGCAGTATGTGAATTTGGTACTCTAAATTGAACATAGATGAGAGTGTCCAAGAGAGTGTGTGGTGTGAATGAACTATCAAGGCAGGGTTATACACCCAGTGGTATAAACTTTGCCCCAAAACATGATTGTCACTGTTGAAGTGACAGCCTGATCCTATGTGCAAAAATGGGAAAAGAGGGTTTTGGATGGATGTGCAGAATACTAGTGGAAGTGAAACATTTACATTGCAAATTTGCAACACTTTTGAACATCACACACTGCTGTACTGTGTTACTTCCTTTGTAGTTTTTATATTTTTATTTCTACTTTGCAGAAAATAAAACTTAGAAGTCATGGACTTCACTTAAGATACAGATTCTTCTTTTGTTTATGGAGGAGGTTACATGTTGTTGCTTTAGGAAACTTCACTTTTTTGGGTGATGCATATAAAGTTTCTGACACAAAGTGACATTGCTACCAAGCCCTTTATATTTATTTATTTAGTTATGTATTTATTTATGTATGTATTTGTTGGAGATATTTGTTCTACATGCTGCTTTTAAAGACATGCAGTCCAGCTGAAGTACAGAACCCAGGACTATGTGACAGGTTTATCAACTTTCATATCTAACTGCACATGGGAAAACAGGAAAAGAGTTGCAGAGGAGCTGAGTTTAGATATTAAACTAGTCAAGTATGCTAAGGTGGGAAGCATGTTGCATGTACTTGTGTACACTTTTGCTAACACTCTGAGCAGCAGCAGTTAAAGATTCTGTCGCAAACAGTCTGTGCTTTTGTAATTATGTGTTTTTTGCCTTTGGTAACTGGGAATCTCATCTGGACATGCACACTTCTGTTTCTACAGGCAGACTTGTGGAAGACTGTATCAACTTGTTTGCTTTCTGTTTTTATTAGGTTTATCAGACCTGGACATGTATGTTCAGTTTTCAAACACAGCAATAATATCATTATGGGCTAGCATTGACAGTAATGGCACATTTGAATGTTTTTCTAGTAAAAATGTTTCACTAGTACAGGTAGCTACTATGTATAAAACCAAAGAAACCGTGCTGGGTAAAACCTTGATGCAATAATAAATCCAAATGAAATGTAAAAAGTAACGAATGGGCCAAGATAACACACAGCAAAATGTTTAATCATAGCAAAGTACAAAGTGGTAAGCGCTTTCACAACCGAAGTTGCTTCATCAGACACCACAGTAAAAAATGCATAGGTTTAAATAGAGATTCTAAAATGCCAATTAATCAATAAATATCACACAATAATTAAGTAGCAGTGAAAAACAATTAAGCCTCATGCTCAAACTAAAAAAAGCCTTGCTTAAAAACATTGCTTAAAAACATTGTACAAAAGGAATCAAATACTATACATGAAAAAGCACTTAAAAACTTATAAAATCATTATAAAACATGGAAAAATAATAGGCAGGTAAATATTAAATAGAATACTAAAAGCTAGTTAAAAACATACCCCGGGATTCATGAAGCTCGGCGCAAGGCCGGTGTAAGGCCTGCGCCGGCGGTGCAGTGAATAGTCGGCGTAGTAGCGCCATATGCATAGTAATGAGAGCGCGCCGCAACCACAGACACGTGCGTAGTGTACGTGAGTGAGCCCAAGTAGGATGCCTCTGGAGGCGTGGCGAAGGCGGCAGGCGATGAGCAACCTAAAGTGCTGACTGCCACGGTCCGCCCATAATAGTAATGGCAGCAGCCAGGGCCCGTGCAGAATGAAACGCACGTAGAGTATGCAACATAGTACACGTCCCAACAAAACGGGGAAGCAAACACAACCCACGAAGCCCTAAGTGTACCAGTCCAAGGAACAAAGGATACTCGCAACACCGTGTTCGTTCCGCAATGCACCGTCAGTGGGCATACTCAGAGAAGGTGTACCGCAGCATGTCAGCGTGCCGCACCAACATAGGAGTAGCGACTAAGGTTACCACCTGTCCCACTTTGCGAGGGGCAGTCCCTCTATGGGCAGTTGTGTCCCGATAAAAAATATTAAAAACGGCAAATGTGCTAAGATTGTAGGACATAATTATATCCCGTATTTAATGTAATGGTTGCATGAAATGGTCATTTCCGTAACTAAAATACCTAAATGTCACAAGCAACAGAATAAGCAACCAAACTGCTACAACAATAAGCTTTTATTTAGGCAAACAAGTGAAGTTCTATGCTATATAGTGACCGTGGGTATGTGTCGGCTTGTAAAATCTGATGTGAGTCCTGAAAATGTCCCACCTTGGCCATTGGAAAAGGTGGCAACCCCAGTAGCGACATGGGCATGGTCACCAGGGTTACCAGCTGTCCCACTTTGCTATGGACAGTCCCTCATTGGACAGTTGTGTCCCGCCAAAAATCGAAAAATGGCAAATGACCTGAGATTTCCGGCCAAAAATATTCCCTCAATATACCTGTAATAGTAGCATAAAACATATATTTTGTATATGAAACACATACATGGCATAAGAAACTGAATAAGGAACCCAAATGCTACCAGAATAAGCGTATATTATGGCAAACAAGTGAAGTTCTGTCAACTACACTTGCTGTGGGTATGTGTTGTCCTGCAAAATCCGATGTTTCCACAAAAGATGTCCCACTATGGGCATTGGAAAAGATGTCAACCATAATGGTCACAAGCAGTAGTGAGAGTACACAGCCGGGTAGCTGTGTCGACATAACAACAGGAAGGAACCAAGATACCCTAAACACAGGCAAACATGTGCATAGCAACATGTCCCACACCCAGCAACGTGTGTGTCGCATACACAGGACGGCGTATGTCTAAGTGTAATATCCAGAAGCAGAACCCATGCATGCAGATGTAATACACAATAGCCCCATTGTAGCATGTAAGTCCCACCCATGTACGCCTGTGCACCCAAACCAGCTAGCATCCTTGTGCAGCTACACACCTACACACAATGGGCATACCTGAAATGTGGTAAGAAGTATTGTTTTAAGCAGTGCCACGTGGGAAAATATGTACCCCACGTCACCAACCCACCTCAGGTACAGATATGGAAATGGCTGCATGTGAATGTGTCTGCAGAATGTGTACATCCCGCATGTGGTATGTACCCATCCAAAACATATAGGTTTGTACACGCCACGGTGCACATAACTGTACACATGTGGACAAGTCGGGTTGTTGAACCACTGCATCGATGATTAGCTATGCAGAGAAGTCAAACACATATAGCGGAACATGTGCCTACCAAACAGGACGTCCTAACAGGGTGCCACAGGCACAGAAGGGGAAGGTGGGACATCACATGTGGAGAGTAGCGTTGCCGGATGGCCAAATACACACGGTCAAGATAAAGGACGGAACAACATGCATATGGCCGGATGGATGTTGTTAGAAAAATATATATAGAAACACATATGAAGTGCTAGTTTAGAAGCAAAATACTATATAATGCATTGAATTGTACTGTACAATATGGCAGTAGAAATGATCATGCATGTAATTGGTGAAGCTTAGCTGCAGTGTGATCGAACTCTGACTCTGGCAGTAACCAGTTCAGCAGGCTTATGTCTCTCAGCATTAATTATCTGATGGGTTACAGAAAAATAAATGTATGTACATGTATAACATCCTCCATTCCCCTGAGGAGGATGGCCTTGTGAGCTCTATCGAAGATAGAGTACAACTCCTTACCAGAGAGACAAAGGAACGTATTAAGAAATGAACTGACTATTGTATCAGAACAGTCCAGGGTCCTTGAAATAGCTACAATTACAGAAGGACACTGTAATTGACCAGGTGCCTTGCAAGGCTGTGTTATTCTCATGGGAAAACATTTTAAAAGCATGACCTCAGCATATGTATAGAATATTGCTGACCATAGTGATGGAAATGCCCTGTGACTGACCACGTCAGTAAGGTGGGCAAAAGCTGATTGTAAACACTATATAAAGAAATTGCTTACTGTATAGAGTCAGACAAAACACTCATACTTGGACTGTATATTTTTCTGCCTGCCTGTGTACACTACTAAAACATTGTGAACCCGAGCTTCCTGTGTTATTGACTGTCACTTAGAAAAGCCTACTGATTTCTACAGTCTGGTTTTAACAACTTATTTGACATTGTGGTCCTTCCCTTGGTAAGCTACAGGTCAGAGTGCATGGGTGGTTAGACATCTGCGCAGGAGAATTTGCCTAAATGGTTCTTCTTGAGTGAAAAGACCTCCGACTGAATTGTTGTGTGTAAAGAGGCTGTCCACTGTCTGATCTGTGGCTGAAAAGCGGAAAACTGGATCCCAAGAAGAAAACGTGCAGTCATAAACAGGAGGCTCAGGTAAGGAGGGTTTGCCTCTTTGTCTCTATTGTAGATCAGGGACCAGACTACATTGTGTTTCTGTTAACAGTTGTGATAGCAGGTCGAAGACCAATCCAAGTAGTTTTAAATTTGGACATAGATCAGGGGAACACAGAGTAGAGTAAATAGTCATTGTAGACACTACAGTGGATACAGGGAAGGAGATACCACGTGGTACGAGAGAAGGGTTACGTAACAGTCGTGTAGAGGATATGGGAGATTAGTGCACAAACAGATCGTGTGATCCGCGTTTGTCGGGTGATGTGAAGTATATGCAATAGCAGAGAGCACATAATGTGAGATATTCTGCAAAATGGGGTAATAAATATGACATTGATGGTATATTAGACAAAATATCGTTACTGAAACATTGGAATCACTGAAAATGTGATGCAGATGTTCTAGTGTAACCACCTGTCCCACTTTGTGAGGGACAGTCCCTCTTTGGCCAGTTGTGTCTTGCAAACAAACTGAACAAATGGCAAATGTCCTGATATCTTAGGACAAAAATATTTCATATATCTTCTTTAATGGTAGCATGAAACAGTTATTTTGTATCTGAAACACCAAAATATCATAATAAACAGAATAAGCAACTCAAATGCTACAAGAATAGGTTGCTCTCCTGGCAAAAAGTGAATTGCTGTCCTTTGTACTGGCTGTGGGTATGTTTTGCCCTGCAAAATGACACGTTCCTAACACTAATGTCCCACTTTGTGCATTTGAAAAGGTGGCAACCCTAAGATGTGCAGGCGAAAAAACAGCGACAATTGGGTATCCGTCAAGCACATAGGTGGATTGAGGTAGTGAACCGAAGGGAACAGAACACTAGAAATGCGAAAGCATCATACGTACACAAAGAAGATAATAACCAGTAGTAGCGACAGCCCCCTCCCCCTACCACCTCCGATACCACATCCAGGATATGAAGCGGGAGGGCAGGCTAGTCCCCCCCACGTTATCCTGTGGCAACAGAGGTATCACAACGACCAAATGTAAGAGAAGCTATTGAAACGACATCCCGAACTCGTAAAATACCTAGGGACACTCAAGTAAGAAGAGAGTCAGTAGAACAGAGTGAGGATATCTGTCAATTAATTGAAGTACCGAACCCTCATGCAGGACAGGAAGGCCAGAACTCAACTCCCTTAGTGTATAGACCGTGGACACCAGAAGATATCTGGAAAGTCACAGAGGGAATTCCCCATCTACAAAGTAATCACTATTCACCATGCAATACCCCTGTATCTTCTGATAGAAAAGCAAAGGGGGAATGGCAGATGGTACAGGATTTACAAGCTGTAAATCATGTAATAATACCTAGGGTACCGATGGTGCCAGACCCACACACTATATTGAATGCTATGAACCCGCCACAGAAGTATCTTACCGTGGTACATATAAGCTATGCTTCCTTTTCAATACCTATACATCCAGATAGTCCGTATTGTTTGGCATTTACATTCAGGGTAACAGATACAGCCATACCCGGCTATCGCAGAGATACTGTGAAAGTACAACGATATTCGCACAGGAGATGGCTAGCTACATTCCGGTGTTTACTCCACCCGGGGCCAGTCAAGTTCTACTTTATGTGGATGATATTCTGCTTGCAGCCCCTACCCAGCAGCAATGTAGGGAAGATACAATAGCATTATTGAAATATTCAGCAGAACAGGGACATAAATTAAGCAAGCATAAATTGCAACTACAGAGAATACAGGTCAAGTACCTGGGATATGTGGTATCCAAGGAGGGGAGAACATTACAGGACGATAGGAACGCAGCAATTTCACAAGCACCCAAGCCAACTACCAAGAAGGGAATGATGTCCTTTCTGGGCCGACTAACATTTGTCGAAGCTGGTTACCAAACAATGCTTTGGAATCTGCTCTATTGTCTGCTTTAATCTTTAATACACCTATGGCAGTACAACATATACTACACTGGATTCCAGTAGCAGAAACAGCTTTCTGCAGACTAAAACGATTGATAGCTTCAACATCTGTTTTAGGTCTCCCGAATAATCATAACAGATGTTGTCAGACTGTAGATTGTAAGCAGGGATATATGACGTCAGTCGTGACGCAACAGCATGGAAGTAAGCAACGCCCCATAGCTTACTACTCATCGCAGTTGGACACTGTGGCATGGTCAGTGCCACATGGTGTACAGGCAGTTGTTGCAGCACCCATGGCAGTACAGGCCTCGGCCTCAATGTCATTATTCCACCCTCTCACTGTGAGAGTGTCTCATGCAGTTGCGATCATTCTGCTGCAAGAGAAAATAGCATTCCTGACCTGTGCTAGACATCTTTCTTGTTTGACCATACCCCTGAGTCAACCTCATATGGTGATTGAACGTTGTACAACATTAAACCTATCAACGTCACGTCCAACACCTGTGTATGGCACACCACACAGTTGCCTATATGAAATGGAGGAAATAACTCCACAGACAGGATATCACTGATATACTCTTAGATGATGCAGAGGTGACAGTTTATGTGTACGGATCATGTAGAAAGAGTCCTACAGGAAAGAATCAAGTAGGTTATGCAGTAGTTATTGGTAATGAGATTGTAGAAGCCCAACCCCTGCAGCATAACGTGTCTGCTCAAGCAGCAGAATTGATAGCTTTAACAGGTGCTTGTACTCTAGCGAAAAACTGATGTGTGGACATTTATACCGATAGTCAGTATGTTGTCTCTACAGTGCATGTTTATGAGCAGCAGTGGAAGAATAGGGGAATGATAACATCCACCAGTAAACCGATTAATCATGCGCAATTGATCTTGAATGCATTAGATTCCATTCAGTTACCCACTAAAGTAGCTAATTGTAAATGTGCAGCTCATACAAAGCAACAGGATAACAGTAGGAAAGGTAAGGCACGAGCTGATGCAGCTGCAAAACAAGCAGCCTCACAGTTGTAAGGTGTCTTTTTGAATGAGGAATGAAAATCCTCAGACATTCTAGATGTAGAATTGTTACAAACAATGCAAACATCAACTACGAAAGCAGAAAAGCAGACGTGGGTATGACGAGGAGCAATCCTTGAAGACGGACTGTACATATCCACAGTGAGAAAGCCAATATTAACGTCTAATGTATTCAGATATGCGGCTTTGTTGAGCCATGGGTAGAGCCATGTGTCAACAGGGGGGATGGTACAGTTGGTTAACAGAATATTCCTAACATATGGAATTAGGAACCACATACAAACATCATGAGCAGCGTGTCATATTTGCAGTAAACATCATGCACAGGGGGCATTTAAACCGAAGGGAGTGGGTTTACCTACACCACCATAACCGTTCCGTACAATTTGTATGGAGTTTATACAGCTGAATAAATGTGAAGGGAAGAAATACTGTTTAGTGATTATAGATATATTATCAAAATGGGTAGAAACATTCCCAACCAGGAATCCAGATGCAGCAGCAGTGGCAAAGGTCCCAGTAAACTAAAGTATCCCTAGATCTGGCATACTGTAAAGAAGCTACAGTGACAATAGAACACATTTTGTGAACCAGACAATCCAGCAACCTGGGGGATTATCTGGTATTTCCATGAATAAACATTGCATGTACAACCCACAGTCAGCATGACTGGTGGCGAGGTACAATGGGATCCCGATAAATAAGTTGAGGAGGTTGATGGGTGACACCCAGACGAGTCGCATTTGCTGTCTACCTCTAGCATTGCTGAGCATGACAACAGTTCCAAATGTAAAGTGTTTGACCCCCTTCGAAGTAGTATTTGGAATGGCATATCATGTGCCACAGTGGAAAGCTGTCATGCCTGCAGAGCTGGAGGTCGATGGCTCATTAGCAAGTGACATGAGAGGATTGTTAACCAATAACACTGTTTTGCAGTTAAACTCTTTTACAGATAAAGAGCAAGCGAAGCCGGACGCATAGCTGACTCCAGTATCCTGTGTGTATTTCACTGTTATCCAAAAAAGTAACTTGCCGAGTCCAACGTGGGAAGGTCTGTACCAGGTACTGTTGGCAACGCCTACTGCAGTAAAGTTTGCGGAGAGGTCGTCCTGGGTTCACCTCACCTTTTTCAAACCGGTAAAGGATATCAAGTCTGATTTACATGTTGTAGCTGATATACCATAGAGACAGAATCACCCGGGCCAGACTGTATAACAATACAAAGCAACCCCAAAGACATTTGGTTTACTGTCCTACTGATCATACACCTATTAACCATGTTTGTGTTGACTTTACATTTGCTGGGACCTTACCTGCATATAACTACACAGATACAAATAGTGATACGTGATGAACTGGCCACAGAGTGGCATCCAAACTTCAACACATACCTAGGCATGACGCGTGCATGTACAGACTATGAACATTTCAAATTGCTGTGTTTGTACTGCCATACCTACATCATATGGAGGACTTCCAATGTATGTTGTCCCCTTGGGGATAGATTGAGACTTGTGAATATTTACACTTTGATACAGGTTCTGTGAGATCACAGGACAAAGTGGCACTGTACTTACCTGTTACACAAAAAGGATTTGTTTGTTTTCATAAACATGATACAGTTCAAGTTGGTGGGAGTAATTGTAACATAACTGTGTCTTACAAATGTCATATAACAGCCAAAGATCACAGTACTAGTTGTAGCACCATTCATGATTTGTATTGAAGCTTCATGAGAACAATGTGGAAAGATGTGCAGAAACATCCTGAATTGTATAAACAGTCCTCTGTTATAGACAGGAAAATGTTACATGCAGAGTTAACCCGCATCAGTAGTAAAGTAGAATATTGTTATTTTGTTTGTGGGAAAAAAGCATATCAATGGTTACCTGAGAATTGGTCCGGCAGTTGTTTTTTGGGTTATCTGGCTCCAGTCATATGACATACTGCACAATTGCCTCTGGGTACGAAACAAACTGTAAGACATATAGCTCGAAGAACTGGGAACACAGTCGAGAAACCTACTAATCCAGTGGGTGAAATGGAAGCTGTTCTGAAAAATCATTCTTCTGCAAGACATAAAGGAATATTGACTCATATGGACTTGAGTGACAGCGTTATATCCTGGGCTGTAACAATCCCAGCTTGTGGAGTAGTGAAATCAATCAGGGAACAGAGGAAGTTGTCAAAACCTGTCGGAGGAATGAGCAATGTGACTTTTCGCTCTTGAACCTGTGACTGATGAACTGGATGCAATGAGAACTGTTGTGTCACAAAATGTAATAGCGCACGACTGCACCTTGGCGGCGAGAATCGATGCGTGCGCTTATCAAAGAAGACCGCTGTGTCTAAGTACCACATAATAAGCACAATATCAACGCCCACCTAGAGGTAATACAGCAGGTGTCAGCCATGGCGGAACCAGGCCCAAACCCACTGACGAACCATTTCCACAAACCATTTGGTGGATGGGGTTCAGTCATACTGAATATCTTGATTGCCATTTGTGTTGTTCTGCTCATATTGGGAGCATGTGTCTGTTGCGGGATACTTTGCATGAAAGTATTAGTCAGGGACTCTGTCGACGTATCTGTAACCAAGACTATGTATCAAGACCTGTAGTGGTATTTGTTAATACAAAATGAAATCCTTTCTGAAATGTACAACAAATGACTTGCCTAGTTAAACGTTCCAGAGAGGAAGAGGCTAGGGAATGAAATAATGTTGTATATGTTTCTGGATAGAATAGAAGCAATCAAAGGAGGGAGAATGTTAGCAAAATATATATTTAAACATATATATGACGTGCTAGTTTAGAAACAAATAGTGTATAATGCATATTATTCTATTTTACAATATGGCAGTAGAACTTATCATGCATGTAATTGCCTGTAGTGTAGCTGCAGTGTGATCGAACCCTGACCCTGGCAGTAACCAGTGCAGCAGGCGTATGTCATTCAGCATTAGTCATCTGCTGGGTTAGAGAATAATAAATGTATGTACAGGTATATCTTTCATCCTTCCACTGAGGAGGATGGCCTTGTGAGCTCTATCTAAGACAGAGTACAGCTGCTCACCAGAGAGACAAAGGAACCTAGTAGGAAATGAAGTGACGATCGTATCTGAAGTCTTGGAACCTTGACAGAGCAGAATTTACCGAAGGACATTCTAATTGACTATGTGGCTCGCAAGGCTGTGCTATCCTCATGGGAAAACATTTAATAAGCATTACCTTAGCACTGTTGTAGGAATCCAATATTGTGGACTATAGTGATGTAAATGCCCTGTGACTGACCACATCATTAAGGTGTGCAAAAGATGATTGTAAACACAATACTCATACAGCTGTTTATTGTATAGAGTCAGACAAACCTCTAAACTTGTACTGCATAGTTATTTGCCTCCTGGTGCACACTATTAAAACGTTGTTAATCTGAGCTTCATGTGTTATTGACTGTCATTTTGAAAAGACTAATGAGTGTTACAGTTTGATTTAAACAACGTAATTGACAGATGTGTATGTTCTAGCATGGGAATAGGTCAAGCCAACCACCACAATCACCATGTGTACCACATACAAACAGCCAGTAACACGCAGTAGTAGTGCATGAAGGCATACACGACTGTGGGAATAGTACAGGACATATGGCACGTGCCAAGTGCAGATGCATGACACAAACCCCAGGATGGGTGTCCCTGCAAAGAGGAACATGTGCCAACCACACCTCCCACAGATGTACCGGCAATAAAAACACATGCCAAACACACAGAAACACTACCGTCCAACACACGACTGCAACGGAGGCTGGTCAAACACCAACATGAAGCATGCACAAACAGGGACTTGTGTAATTGTTGCCTTAACACCCCCCCATAGGCCAAAGAAGAATAGAATGGACATATGCATGTAATGTTGTGAAGGATGTGTGGTAGTCCTCAGTATCAAAGTGTTAGGGACACAGATACACTGTCATCAACCGTGACGTATGTGCACTGTAGACAGCATACCTGTAAGTAATACAGAGGACAATCACGTGCCACAGAAATATACACATGAGAAAGAGGATAGGGGATAGACAACTGTAAATGGGACAAACTATGAATATAGGTGCATACGTCCATAGGTACAGGGTAGGCCATCGACCCAAGTTCAGACATAACCCTACACCATAGTTAGGATTACTTTGCCAACCTTCTGTGCCGGAGATAAAATACTTATGATATTGCTGTACCTCTGTCAAGCAGTGATAATGATGTAATCCCTGGCCTATATCTGCAATCCCCCATCCAATGGACAACATACCCCCGAACAAGACTAGGAAGGATCTCTGTCTCACATGTACTGTGATGTAGATCCACAGCATTGTGAGTGTCCGGGTGATGTGTCACTCAACACCTCCCATTAATGACCGTGACAAGGTTCATGTCACCTGCCCTTGTGGTTCTGAGGGATGCAGATACAGTAGGTGAAGCATAGACATGACATATGGGTTGACATGGCCTCGTATGTCAGGCACAGGTCAACACTAAACAACAGGTATGTGACTGAATGGGGCAGGGGTCCTACAAGTGGGGCAGCATTACACAAATCCATGTCACCCTGCATCTGTATGACAATTAACCTATGAGGCCTTCCCAGCTGCTGTAGGTGTTAGGTCAGATACCCTCCGAATGGGGCAATGTAGTCAATCATAGGTGTAACATGTAATGGGTACAAGGAGACAATGACCTACCCTGATGTAGATGTGAATCCCTGCCCAAACAGGTGGGCAATGTAGAAGTCCCACCGAAACACGATAGCAATGTGTGTGTTGAACGAATGGTGACCGACAAACTCTGTCCCCTGATCCCTGGTAATCACCCCTGCGCTCAGTGGACAGCCACCTATATGCTGGACAGGGGTGACCTAGTACTCCTCGACAGGTATGATGTTGCATTACTTTGCATTTAGCTGTGGGACATGTCCCTGACAGCAGATATGCATATCTGGGAGGCCCCTTTGAGTGGATATCTGTGTCAGATGTCCGTCCCACTATGGCACCTGTTTTGCAGTCATCTACAAACAATGTTGCCCATAACACCCCTGTGTGTGCCTGTACTGTGGAAATGTAGATGTATGAGAGGAGTGGACCCAGGGAAGGGCCCCATGGGACACCGCTTGCGACAGGCAGTAGGTCTGACATGCTGCCAGCAACTATGACCGCGTGGGTTGTGTCACATAGCCAGTTTACAACACATCCTGTGATGTACATGTTCACATCCCAGCCAATGAGTTTATTAACGATACCTGAGGGGGGTAATGTGTTGAAGGCCTTTGCCAGGTCGAGGTAGGCTGTATGGACTGCAAGACCCCCATCAATGGCCTCAGTGACTGTCCCGAAAACATCAACCATGCTTTAAAGGCATGAACCGCCCCTGAACAAGCCAAACCGTGTTGGATGCAAATTATGCATGTCCCCTATGCCTTCATCTACGAGCTGCAGTATGATCCCTCCCCATGTCTTTGCAGATAGGTCTCCTCATGGTAATGGGACAGTAATAACCAGGGTCAGTGGAGGCATTGGCCCTGTGACGTGGGACTACAGTTGCCGTGCGACACAACCTGGGTACGTTACCTGAGGTGAGGCTACAAAGAAACAGCTGTCCTAACTGTGGGTCTAATTCCTCAATGAGATAGTGGAGTACACAGTGGGGTCACCAGCTGGTCTCATGGATGCTATGTTCACTACCCTGGAGAGAGCATGTCCCACCCGTGTGTCACAGAACATTTGTGGACCACAAACCGCTGGTACAGACATCTCCTCATGTGGGGGGGAGGGTGTGGAGATGTCCTCACCGAACTTGTCAGCCCGTATTTTGGCAATGTGTGTATGTTGAGTAAACTCCACATCATCGTGAACCCAGTCAGAGCATATGTGGGCGTGACCTCCCAGGTGTTGAGCATAGCAAATGAAGGTGGTATGATTGTCAGCCAGGTCCATGTAGGTATATCTGTGGAACGTGCCCTGGACCATGTCATGACAGCGTGTAGCTCTACACATATAATGACCAAGGGTGTCATACCTCACAAGGTGTCTGCTCCGCCTTGTAGTAGCCACCTCCTCTTGTTGTACAGCTTGTGTATGGCTGGGGTACACCACACTGGATGCTTGGCATTGGTACAATGAACCACAGTTGGGTAAGGGAATGCCTGGTTCATGCAGTCCTGTAGGTACTGGTAGATGGCATATGTGAGTGATGCAGTGGCTGCAGTTCTGTCGACCACTGGCTCAGGGTCCTTAAAGGAGACCACAGTAGTGTTCAGAATTGGGAAGTCTGCCTCTGAGCAAGCAATGTGTATGGTAACCGGCAACACTCACAGCAATGGATGCCAATAGCAGAAGCCATTGTCCAAATAACATAGATTACCTTCGGCATGACAATATGTATTATCATACATGTATTGACACGTGTCTGCTAATCACACTTGCAAATGGCCGGTAAGACCGGGCTAAAGTTCCGTGATTTACCTAGTCTGGAGGTGTTGTTCCGACAATAAAGTGGCGATACTTCCCAACCGTGACCTCTGGGGATTAATTAAAGCGGTTGTTAACCTGCAACATTGGATGTACACCATTGGGTTCTGGTCCCGGAAAACATGGTTCCCGTAGCACTACACACTATGGGTAGTCAAGCAGACATCCGCGATTGTTGAACACACAGCATCAGTCAAACCCACTGGCCACAAGGACACAGTCCGACAAGCTCTACACTTTACATATGCACAGTGGTGTCCATTGTAGGACCCAAAATTTATTCAAGGAATGCCTGCCAGCTTCCTTCATCACCTACATGAACTCATTGTCGTGACCACGTCACAGCCACACATGCACCGCAAGCGTGTTTAATGTTGATGATAGCTGTCCATGAAATGCAGCACATATGCACAGAAATACCCAGGGTACGAGTCCATAGAAGTCGTCCACATCACAGTCCCGCACATGAAGGATGTGTAATGGGTACTGTCGACTGTTGCAGTCAAGGGATCCTGGGTATGTAGAAACTGGCCTCAGTGTTGTTTCGCGGGTTAATTTTCCTTT
>NC_056729.1:216340349-216374365 GCF_019279795.1 Protopterus annectens | reverse complement strand
TGCGCATGCATGATACGTGCACCAAAAACTCCCTGAAAGCAGTAAAAGAAGGTTGCATACCTGGTTCTGCTTGCATAGCGTTCATGGATACGTGCACCAAAACTCCCTGATCGTCTGTAGTAGTAAGAACTGCTGAATTGCTAGTAGCAGTAACAGGAATTTGCAAACCTGGTTCCACTTGTGTAGCATTTGTAGATACGGGCACCATAACTCCCTGATCATTCATAAAACTGGAAACAGGACCGGAGGAGCCAGTCGTGTTTTCCACCCAGAGGTGGTGACATTGAGAATATCACAGAGGGACATGAACAGAAGTGGATTTTGAAACTTAATGCTGAAAAGTATCCTGGTTTGAATGCTACCACTTCCTTTATCCCTTTTTTAAAGGCTAGACATCTCAAGCATTAAGATCACAAGTTCTCTCAAAATTAGTCTATGTTTTTAACTAGCTTTTAGTATTCTATTTAATATTTTCCTGCCTAGTATTTTTCCATGTTTTATAATGATTTTATAAGTTTTTTAAGTGTTTTTTTATGTATAGTATTTGATTCCTTTTGTACAATGTTTTTAAGTAATGTTTTTAAGCAAGGCTTTTTTAGTTTGAGCATGAGGCATAATTGTTTTTCACTGCTACTTAATCATTGTGTGATATTTATTGATTAATTGGCATTTTAGAATTTCTATTTAAACCTGTGCATTTTTTACTGTGGTGTCTGATAAAGCAACTTTGGTTGTGAAAGCGCTTACCACTTTGTACTTTGCTGTGATTAAACAATTTGCTGTGTGTTATCTTAGTGCATTTTTTACTTTTTAGCTACTAGGTATGCAGTCCAGCAGCCCATTAAGGAGCCTAGCCCAAATTCTCAATTACTCCAAAGTGCTGTATGGTTAAGTACATGCTCACGGTAACACAGTAGACAAATGAATGTGAAAAGATTCAAGCCTATACCCTTGGCACAGGAAGCAGCTCATTAATAAGTCAGAGATTATCTCACAGCACACAACCACTACACTACACCAGCCCAACCTTAAACTTCTGGTAGTTGAGACCCATTGGATATGTGCAAATGACCCTTAAGGACATACCAATATTTTCAAACACATAGCTTCTGAATGTTCAGAACTTTTTACTTTTTTAAACCATTGATGGTGCAGTTACACTCTGGCCAATGAAACCAAACCCCATTGGCTGTACACATGCCATCATTTTTCCCTATTCTAAGCTTGTCAGAACAGTATTAGCAGATTGCTTGCATTGCGATATAATGATATTCAAGAGCATTTTTATTTTTGTCTGCTCTTGGAAATATGGAAGGTTGAGACATTTCTTAAGATTGCCGTGCTGCTGCTGTTTGTACAGATATTTATAGGGTCCTCATTCATGGCCTTACTTTTATGATCTATCAGCTAAAGAAGTATCAGAACAAAACAGTGGTATTATGGTTTGAACATTTTTTCAAGTAGTTGTGTGCTAGCTACTATTTTTTAAACAAGTTTTTATTCTGCTCCTTGTGTCTCATAAGTGAGTATATTTTTTTAATCTAATTTTAAAATTTGTTCAGAAGACATATTTAGCTTGGATACATTTCTTCCACTCATATAATTTTTCATAATACACTGCACTTTAATTAGTAGACATCAATCACATCTATTTTGTAGATTAATGTTAGATTGTACATAGATGGCATGCCCAATGTAAAAGCAATATACAATTAGTCTACAAAGTACATACAAGCTATAACCTGTGCCAGTTTCTCTAATGTGTAGACTTTATGCTGTAAAGAAAGTGTGTTTTTGTGTCCCACTTCGACATTTCACACCATGCCTTTCAAACATATAGCTGTCTTTCTCAGTTATAAAAATATGAACATAAATAATTTAGATGTTGTAATAGTGTGTGCTTGTGTGTGTGTGTGTGTGTGTGTGTGTGTGTGTGTGTGTGTGTGTGTGTGTGTGTGTATGTGTGTGTGTGTGTGTGTGTGTGTGTTTGTGTGTGTGTGTGTGTGTGTGTGTGTGTGTGTGTGTGTGTGTGTGTGTGTGTGTGTGTGTGTGTACTTGGACTTTATTGCTCTGCTTTCTTCCTGGGCAGTTATATAGTTCTTATACCAGTTAATAAATTTAATTTAAAAGTAAAGATGCCGAGTGTCATCACCCTTTTGAATATAGTTACTATAGCCCCAGTCTGGTAGCTGTCTCCATCTCTTCTTGTTTGTTGTACACTGAGTGGCACCCCATGGTATTGCACTCTGATTTTTGAGAAGTTCACAAAGTACTTCTTCCACACCTGATTTACTTATAGTGCCAGGCTCAACTAGGACAAGAAAGGACACAGCCTGCATCACCAATTCTAAAAAACAAGCATAGATAGCTAATGGTGGAAAAGAAAAGAACTGTCAGTGATTTCCCTTTGTTAATAAAATGTGGCTTTCAGCATAATTACTGTCTTCTTGCTAAGAAACTGTTACGTTTTTTTCTCTCTATAAACAGGCTATGCTGAGAACTAAAGAAGACTGTCTTCATTGCAAGTGACTTAAATGGTGTAATTTAACTGGCTGAGTGAAAGGAAGCTTGAGATGGGGTATTTCTTTTGTAAAATCTGTCACACTAACATTAGCATTAGTCATGGAGGGTGCCATATTGGCACAGGTGCAGGGATATAGCGAAACACATGGTGAATGCAAAACATGCTGCATCTGGAAGGAAAGGAGAAGAGATGTTTTCCACCTTATGCCAAAAACATACCACTCAACATTTTAGTGCAAGAAATCTGGACAATGTCCGAAATAATGGGGAAACAAATGCCAAGAAATGGGGTCAGATTTTAAATATTGCTGTAATTTACTTGGTTTCTAGAACAAGAGGTTTTTGTCAATATGCATTTTGTGAAAGATATGACATCTAAAACTCAAATGTATAGTCCTCTGTGATTTGCCTAAAAATTGAATTTTTTTATGAGGAACAGACTAAAAATATCAGGCAAAATATGGACATTTTGCACAAATCTGGAAAGCTGAAAGGTATTCCCAACAAGCAAGTTCAGTTCAGCAAATTGTAAAGCTTGAAGTGATATTTGTTGCCTTACTTGCAAGTACAACCTATCGTTCACTGTTGGGGATCTTCTGCTGAAATACATGAAAAACACTGTAGTGATTTTGAAGTTTTGAATAGGATATATATGGCAGTTGGCTTAAACCATTAAAAAGCTGTTAATGAGCTGTTTACTGAGGTACAGGGGGTCAAGGCTTGATTCCCTTATTTCCTTTTGCCTAAGTGTGTGGCTCTGAGTAAGTCAAACAATGCTTCTGGGCTGTAGTGCAGGGGGTCAAGGCTTGATTCCCTTATCTTATTTTTTGCCTTTGTGACTGAGTAAGTCAGACATTGCTCCTGGGCTGGGTCTGAAAATGGTCCATGGAATTTGGTACTCTACCTTTCAAAACAAACACAAATCAATAAATGAATGAATTGTGGAGGCACTAAAAATGCATACATTGCACAAGATATTTTGAGTCGAAAATATCAAGAAGTTGTGGCACCGGTTTGTTGGAAGAAGCCAAATTGCATTTTGTTTACATCAGAGCACTGATATGGGGGATAATAAACCCCTAAGAATTTTGGATGTTTTTTTTTTGACTAGGCAACATGTGGAAACATTGTTCAGCTCTTAGACATGTCTGTTTGTGTGACAGTAACTGTTAAAGCAATGTACAACTACCTTATGGACATACTTCAAAAATTCAAAAGTCCAATAAGTAATATGGCTGCATACTTGTCAGATAATGCTGCTGTCATGGCTGGAAAATAAAATTATGTACTGTCATGGTTAAAGGAGCTCAGTCCTGATTTTTTTCCATATGGGATGTCAGGCCATATAAAAGACTTTAGTATCAGCTCATGTGTGAAAGTTAGGAAATCACTGTAGAAAATTTAATAGCAGGCATTCATTGCTACTTTTACAGTAGTACACAGAGACAACAGAAGCAAAATGAATTTGTCTTATTTGTTAAAACTGAGACACTTACAGTCATCTATCATAGCCCACTCATTGATCACGTCTATCTAAAGTCCTGCGGAGAATGGTGGACCTGTTTCCTACACTTTTGTTATGCTTACAGTCGTATGAGTTCTGATCACAAAATGTAGAACTCATAATAGAGAGGCTGAATAATAATGTGGTAAAAAGTTTTTCCAAACACCTTTATTGAATTATCACTTGTGACATAGGCAAATTTACATTCATATAAAAGTAATCACACTATAATTAGCATAACAAACATATTACTTTGCATATATTGTTATATATCATATAACCTAAGCAGCATTACATAAATTATTCAATTCTTGACCTTTTTTTAAACAAGAAACATCTTTATTAAACCCTCACTTACTATATAGGCAAGTGTGCATTTATACAAATGAAAATAAACCACACAAACACAATCCTAGTTACAAGCATTTTACATCACAAACCATACTGACATATTTCAAGTTGCAATCATTATACATCACTTATAATCTACCCAATCCTTTTCAGTCAAGCATTACATAGCTCATTTAAGTTCTGACGCATTTTAAACCTCATTCCTCCCTTGCATGTATCGTTCCCACAATTCCCATTTTTCCTATGTAGTTTGCTCCTACCCTTTTCTAAAGATCTCAGTTCCAGTTGTTTTATCTCTGTCACTATATTCACTACTTCTAGAATAGTTGGTTTAGATTTTGATTTCCATTTTCTAGGAATTGCTTTTTTGTCAGACACCATTATTAGACACAGCAAGGTCTTACCGTACCTAGGCAATTCCAATTCTGTATCATAGCTTAGAAAAATAAAAAAAAAAAAAAGAAAGAAAGAATAATAAAAATGTGGTAAAATTGGGGTTTATTTTCTAGATGTATTTATTTTATTTTACATTTGTTGACCGGGCTAGTCCAACTGGATAAATTTCCATTTTCAGTAGAAAAACTTTTCCGGGGAGAAAAGCTCCAATATAACACAAGATGTAATATACAATTTTATAACAAATAAAGTATAACAAATAAAGTAAGAGTTATTTGGAATAAAAAGAGGATTTTAAAAAGTACATTATTAAGAAGATGAGTATTAAGTAATATAGCCTCATGCGGTTGTTTGATAAGAGAGATACGCTAGAGTTCATTGTTAGTTAACATAAATGCCTGTGGATATATATTTTTTACAATAACAACTTTTAGTATCCATAGGGGTATGTAGAGTATGATTGTGTAGCCATAGGCAATAAGGGGATATTAATAGGAAAGGTAATAGATTAATCAGGGTTAGTGCAGGGACATAACCAGTGTGATTTTAGGTGAATTTTAAACTTTAGTTTAAAGAGTCAAGTGAAGGAAGTAGAGTTAGATCAGTAGGTAGAAGGTTCCAATGTTTCCCAGCAGTATTGGTGAAAAGGCTTTCACCTATGTATGCTATGGAACCACTCATTAGGTTCATGGTGCAATGACAGGCCAGAAACAGTCAACCTAAAATTCTGCACAGTGATAACATAAAACTTCTGCAGACATGCAAGCAAGTTATTGCAGTCAACTGCAGCTAAAGAATTTCTAGGAAACATCCTCAGTGGTAATTTTTTTCTTGAGGATGACTATAATATTTTGCAGCACATTCACATTTATTTTATTTTATTAATTTATTTTACATTTGTTTACCAGGGAAATCCAACTGGGCAGGGGTCGCCCATTTTCAGCAGAGCTCCGGGGAGAAAAGCTCCATACAATAAGTCAAAATACATGACATATATTCTACTACAAAATGTGAAAACAAGACACTGAATGTTCCATACATACCTGATAATTCATGACACCCATTATAATACAATTTACAAAGTACAAAATACATTATACAAAGCACAAAATACATAAATAACAGTCTAGAAAGAAACTTGAAAGTTTTGTTGAAGATTCCAATTTAAAAGACTATTAGTTAAGACAGTATTATTAAGTTGAAAGACTTGATGCAAAAGTCTATAACATTGGTAGAGTTTGTATTGCAAATAGAAAAAGAAAATGATATGGGTATTGACGTTTTGGAGGCCCTCATAATAGAATATATGGAGGATAGTATGCCTACAGTTGCCTTATAGGAGTTATCCTAGGTCAGGTAATTTTAACAAGAGTGGTCTTTTAGGAGTTATCCTGGGTCAGAGCATCCTGGCTCAGAGCATTTACAAATCCACATTAGACCTGATGTTGAAAAATATTTGTATGAAAACAGTGATAAACATAGTTGGTACTATAACTGAGCAGATTTTCTATAACAAAATGAACACATTTTATGTCGTCTTGCTGAAAATGAAAAAAAAAATAATGCTAGTGATAGCATACTGCAAAATATTGGCAGTTTTTTGAGCTTATTTTGAAATTAAACCTAGAAAATACAGTTTTACAAAGCACTGTAACTCATCTAGGGATATGAAAGTTATGAGAGGAATAGTGGAAACTTATGGATGAATTTGTCATCTACCAAGTTAGCGACTTCATTTGATCACAGCAGCATAACCACTACTCTGAAACAGATGGATGTTTCTCCAAGTACTAGTCAACAATCTTACAAAGTTCTGAAGTGAAAAGAATACCTGTCTTTAAGCAGCTCATTTTAATACCCTGCTGTTTGTTACATTAAAGTAGAGAACCCAAACGAGCATTCAGCATGGTCTGACAAGTTTAAACAGAGCTGAGGCAGTCATTGAATTTAAAAGCGGTCAATTCATTTGTAGCAATAAAAATTAATCAATGTTATTTTTTGTGAAAGACCCAACAGTCATTCTTCAGGCAGCAAACAGTGAAAGTCCCTGCCAGGCAGAGCTACCAGATACAGAGACCATCATGACTGAAGGAGAAGAGAAAGCAGTTCTTCTTTTATAAAAAAAAGTTTTTACTTTAGTATTTAATACTTACTAAATAAGTTTGGCAGTTTAAACAAATTTGGTGTTATTTTCTTAGCAGTTAATTAGTTGTAATTAGAACTTGTTAACTTAGACCCCTGTAATAGTTACTCATTGTCATAGCTTATTTGATGTTATTTCTTATAAAAGCATAATTTGTATTTGTTTCAGTTTTATACCACTTTAGTAGTCAGAGCTTCTTTATTTTGTATTTATTTAAAGTTTGTGTCAGTTGCTACAGCTTATTTGATTTGATTTTTTCTAAAAGAAAATTGTATTTATTTTAGTTTTATATGAGTGCAGCTGTTAATTAATTTAATTTGACTTTTTATAAAAAAAGTATTTTGTTTTATACAAGTTCAAATGTTAATATAAATAAAATACTACTATGCTGGTTATATTTTACATCATTTTTGTCATTTCTATTTTTTTATAAACGTATGTTTCTGAGTAGTGGTTTACCACAACCCTAAGGGGGTATTCAGAGTTACACTATTAGGTATGCAAACTTTATGTTGATTAGAACTTAGATGCATTTGCTTTTCATAGGCTTTTTTCCAGATCTGTGATGTCTGCAAGTTAAGATGAAAGAGCATAAGCAAGGAGAAGATCATGGTATAATGTGTTAGTGGATGCAAACTGTCTGAGATATATAGGCCTCTGTGAAGGCCTTACTAGGAAGAAGTCCATTTGATTCATTCAGAATTCATGTATGAGTTAATGAACTAAGTGATACACCTTTGTATCATATGTAAGACACAACAGAGAACATCCCTTCTTCTTGTGTATCCCACGATGTGAATTTATGCTTGAGTTAATTATTATCTTCCCACTCATTCAGTAAATAATACTTTTCTGAAGCCGTCTCAATCTCTAAAGAGTCATAGTTGACTTCTAGATACAATGTTTACAAAGCAAAGGGAGAATGGAAGTAGGTTACCAGGTCTTTATTCTGTATCACATGTACTTGAACTTGCACCTGCATACAATTTAGACCCCTATCCACTTATATCAAGCCTCTGAAATGTAATAGGACATGTTAATATTTACTACACTAACGTTCATAGCTTGACAAACAAAACAAAAGAACTCACTCCATTAACATGTCACTTTAATTATGTCATCATAATAGTTGCAGAATCTTGACTGTGTGTAGGAATATCCTTCCACTAGTATAAAAAAAACTGAAAGTCTCAGAAATGGTAGTTGAGGGTGTGATGCCCCACCACTGGCAACAGTAATCAAGAAGCCTCAGTCCTCACTAGTGGGAGACATACATTGGGAGGATGACAGTTGCACACAATATTTCCAGATGCAGCTGTCTGCATCAAGTGCAATTTCCCTTAAGAGCGAAAAGAGGCCACAGTCGGTCCAGGGCTGGTTTCTCCTTCTTTCTGCAGATCCTCAATAGGACTCCCCACTGGCACAGCTATAGGGTTAAGATCTCAGCTGAGTGGCCAAGCCAAGACCTCCAGCACCGTCTCTGTCCAACCAGTGCTTCAAGTCCCTGCCCAAGTAGCTGATGCACACACACACACACTTTGAGCTTTGATTTATATACACACACACACACACACACACACACACACACACACACACACACACACACACACACACACACACACACCTGGGAAAGCCTGGCATACATTTACTAGCTATGCCCCCTTCTGCCCAGACTATAAGGTAGTTATTTCTGCCACAACCCACATCCTTATCAGTTACCTTAAGGCCCTCAGCAAAGAACTCAATCTTACTGTGTAATGTTACTATCAATACAAATGGTTGTTTGACCAAGAGCAAGGCTATTAGGAGTGGCCTACACAGTGTCACCAAATAAATATGCAAGTACTCTCAGATCTTAAATATGTCTCACAAATATCAGACACAATGAAAGATTTAAATATATTTAATAATAAATAATAAAAGAAGATGAAAATAGTTGATATATAATCACATTAACATCAGAGTTCAGAATCACAGAACATATTTAAAATACCATTGCAGGACAGTCTCAAATAAATAAAGAAAACATCTAAACTATACTTCACTATATTCCTAACTGAATCTAAGAGAATTACTGTACCCTAGTACATTTGCTTAATTAGTGCAGCAAGACAGATGTGGTGAGTGTATTTTATCAGGTCAAAGGCAAAATACAAAATACTCAGTCTCTCTCAGAGAGTTCTTAAATTAATATCCTGCATATTATTGTTGAGATAGCTTGCAGGATGGCATCAGTTCTTGTCATCTAACTCATTCCCAAGTGAAAAACAACCATTGATGCAGCTGGTAGCATTTAGCATCTACCTGCAAAAATGCATAAACAAGGCTTTTCTTAGATCTATGGCAGATCCTGGAAGTCATAAAACAATAAGACACTTGCAAGACAATGCAGAGAACCTCTAGTTCTAGACATTGTGTCTGTTACTGCACTGAAACTGAAAGATAATATTTGTTTATTAAGTGATCATAAATTAACTTAAATTTTCAGCTATATATTTTTAAATTAACCTCCTGTATTCCAGTTTCCGTTGTTGAAATTTATACATCTAAACAGTTACAATAGTGTATGTACATTTCTGTTCTGTTCTGGTAGGGTACATTGTGGATACATTTTTAAAGCTCAGTACTTTACAACCCTTTTCAACACACTCTTCTGTGCCAGCAAATTGATATACACATAACATACAGTTCTAATACATTTGTAACACAAGCATATGAATCATGTTGATATTCACAAATGACATATAATTATTTGCAAAATTCCAGATAGCTGGGCAAGCAGTACCTGCTTTCATGACAGAGGGGATGGTATGGGTATCTTTACTCAGGATACAATTCAAACTAGACTCAACACTTGATAATTGAATGGAAACTATTTTTTGGTTCTAGCAACCCAAAACAGATGGCTTGCTAAGGTGAATTTAACTTATCACATATTAACTGATCCAGTGGTACATAGTCTATGGTTGCAGAAGAGAAAGTCTGGGACTTCTTGACAATAATGAATTTTGTAAAAAATATTCACTTCCATTAAATCTGAATAACTATCAGGACCTGTTAGTCACACATTCCAGATACAAATTTCAATATTAGTTTTCTAAGCCAGATGGATAATTTGGATGACTTGGCTTTTTACTTTTCTGTACTGCATAACATGGTCAATCTAAAACTAAATATAATCAGATATAATGAGTTAAAACCCATGATTATGGCTTAATTTTGAATTTAACTAGGTTGGACTGGAATTTAATTTCTGGTGATAATTTGTCCAAAGGGTGAGAAAATTGATGTCAGCAAGTTATGGGTGATAAAACAAAATAGTTTGATTCCAGGATCATAAAAGTTTCAACTCACTTTGTTGGACAAAAATCAGTACTGTATATATCACTTCAGATGCAGTATCCACATCATTATTTAAAACTAAGAGTGACCGTACTCCCACTATATAGATGAATCTGATTCTAACAAGTTTTGCATTACTGTCTGTACTTCTTCAGATATGGTATGAATGTCTCTTTCTAAAACTAAGAGTAACTTTGCTCCAATATCTGACTAGGTGAAATATATTCCTAGATGCTTTTTGAAACAGATAGCTATATATATTATTACTATACTCACACAGAATATTTTGTTCCAAGTGACTGGAAAAAAGGGCAATGTAGTTCCTATTTATAAAGGAAAAGCAGTTGATAAGGTTTCCCATAACCAACCAGTATTATTGACTTCCTTAGTCTGAAAACATTCTAACAGATGTTTATTATCTGTATTAAAAGCAGGTGATAAAATTGGACATCTTCTACAATTGTATCTGTATGGCTATCTAAAAAAAGATCCTACAGTTGTGTAAGTAAACATACCATAACAGTAGATGCTTATATAATAAATGCTGCATTTGCTATACCTATATGGGTTATATCCTGCCAAGGATATAACAGCCATCCAGCTTCCAAAGATTCAGGACATTTTCAATGCATCCAAACTTTCAGGCAGCTCAGGTGGAGCTGATTAAAAGACAAGTTTGGGAGCCATGCCCTTCAGAGCTTACTTGCCAAAAGAGTGAGGGAAGGTAAGTCATGAGAAAGGACAAGGTTAGGAAAAACAAAACAAAATAACTAAACCCTGTCTTAAACAACATAACAAAAAGAAGTAGGAAAGACAGAGACAGTGGGAGCCGCTACTGCAGCAGTGATCGTTCAAACATATACTGTTACTGTAAGTTTAGTCACGCAACTGAACTATGTTGTATCATATTGATCACTGCTGCAGTAGCCTTAGCAATATGGGTAGATTACCTTCATTTTCTACATTTGTGAGATGAAAGGAGAAATGTCCTGTAGTCTCTGGAGTATGATCTTTGCAAAGCCTGATCTAGACCTAGAGAAGGAATCTAGCCTACCGTGTTTTGTAAAAATATGTACAGAGAAATGAGTTGCTGCTTCTAGAATACATGTAGAATCCAACCCATTCCAAAAAGCCATAGATGAAGCCAAAACCTTGTAAAGTAGGACTTGACCCTGCCTGGAATAGTTTTGTTGTGGTGAATATAACAAACATAACAAGCAGCCTTAGACAGCCAGTTGGAAATCCTCAGTTTCAGTTGGATGCTGCACATCCTCTGTTTTAATACAGGTTGCCCTTTCTTCTTACCTTCATAAGAAATAAATAATTGATCCAGAGATCGGAAAGATATAGTTCTGTCAAGATAGTACCTGAGTTGTCTCTAGGTATGAGTATCCTTTCGCTCTCATTTTTGGTTTAAGAAAGAAAATGGGGAGATGGATATTATGGCTTTCGTCTTAGAGTAAACTCAGATACCACTTTAGGCATAAAAGAAATATTAGCTTTCAAAGAAAGCCTGTCCTTGTGGAAAATGAGATAGGGTTGACTCACCATAAGAGCTTGCAACTCGGATACCTTTCTTGTAGTGGTTAGAGCAATCAATAAAACTGTTTTCCGTGTTAAGATTATCAAGTCAGCAAGGTTAGTTGGTTCAAAGAGATCAAGTGTTAGCTTTTTATAACACAAAATAAAGATCCTATGGAGGGAACACTGGTTTTCTTACAGGTCTCTTATGCAAAACCCCTTTCAAAAACATTTTGACATGAGACTGCATTGAAAGAGGATGATCCATTGGCAGATATGCTGAAATGACTGATAAATGAAACTTGAATCTTGACAGAGGAGTAAGAGAGGCCATAAGATAGTAACTCACACAAATAAAACTAGAGAACAACTAGCCCTGAATGGATGCTGGTTATGTTTTTGGCATAAACTAGAAAATCTTTTCTAATTGCTGTTATATGATTTTCTAGTAGCAGGTTCCAGTTGCTAATATATGATTTTCTATTATCAGGTTTTCTTGCCTCCATTACTACCTGCTGCACATCATCAGTAAAGAGATGCCTAGAAGGAATTAAGACACTATGATCCAAGCAGTCAATTGAAGTCGACTAGTGTTGTGGTGTATCTGTCAAAGAAAAATACTTCAAAAGACCAAAAGCATAAGGTTCAATTCAGCTATCTTTATTCTTGCGCAAGGAGACAAAAAATGCAGTTACAGAGTTTGTCTGACTAAATCAGGAAGTGTCACAATTATTATACCTTTCTTTCAAGACATTGCCCACTATGACTGATGTAGTAGATCACCAGTTCACAATTCTGTTACTTTACAGATGTTTCTCACATTTCTAGCTGACTCTTCAAAGTTTAAAAAAGATTTTTTTCAGTAAACATGATGGCCTTGACGACCACCGGTCAATTATAACTTTCTTGCTATGTGATGTTACAAGTCTAGGTACTATGGCTAATTTAAGCACAATGCAAGTACAGATTTCTGAAGCAGTTCATTGTTTATAGTATCTAACTTTCTTGCAGCTTGTGCACTTTTTCATTAGCACGAACAGAGCTTATTGTCCATAATGAATGGATCTACAGAAATTATTATTATTCTCTATTTAATTTCCTGACCTAGCAGAAAATCACCTGCATTCTAGTACATTTCCAAGTCATAAACATGTATTTTGCTGGGCTAGCAAACTAGGTCAGAGTGCATCTTGCAGTGTCAGAAAGCACAATTTCAGAAAAGTATGTTTTCAATTTCAAATAGAACTAATGCTGCATATAGAATAAAAACATGTTAATATTCCCTTATTTAAAATAAGCATTGCACACATATGTTAATACATATTTTTCTAATATTTCCCCCTTGTTAATACTTTTTATTCTATTTCAAAAGCATAAACAGTTTGTTTCTTCTCCTAACCTCTTCCTTTGAGGATTTGCAGCTAAGAGAGTCATTCAGTTTAAACTTATGAAAGTGTTTCCTTTTTCAACAGTTCTTCAATTTTAGTACTTTGATACAAAGTCTCAGAAACTGACATGTCTATAAAATCTTTGATTAATTTTTTCATGCAGGGAATACCACAGCAAATACATGCTCCTAACAGAAGTAATCCCACACAAATGGCAATCAGGATGTTCATTAGGATGGAACCCCACCCCCAAACAAATTCTGGAAAAAGTCCGTCAGTGGGTTTGGACCTGGCGTGGTAATGTCTGACACTTGCTGAATCACTTCCAAATGATCACTGATCTCGTGTTTATTGTCGGGAATAAATGAACAACACTCATCTTTGATTAAAGTGCATGTACCACCTCTCGCCTCTAGGGTGAAGTCAAGAGCCATGCGGTTTTGAAGCACCACAGTTCTCATTGCATTCAGTTCATCAGTCAATAATTCAAGAGCAGAAAAAGTTGCATTGCTCATGACCTCGAGAAGTTTGGATAGCTTTCGCAGTTCCAAAATTGATTTAACTGCACCATATGCAGGGGCTATGCCAGCCCAGGATATGATAGTGTCACTCAAGTCCATGTGTGCTAGTTTACTTTTGTCTTTCATGGAGTTATGGTTTCTCCAGCCTGCTACAATCTGTCCCACTGGATTCTCAGGTTTCTTGATTGGATTTTCAGGTTTCTTTACGACGTCTCTGACGTTTTGAATTCTCCCATGAGGCAAAGCTGTAGTGTGTCATATGGCGGGACCAGGTAACCCAAAAAAACAACTGCCGGACCAATTCTCAGACAACCATTTGCATGCCTTTTTCCCACATATGAAATAACAGTTTTCTACCTTAGTATTGATATACACCTTCCCTGCATGAAACATTTTCTTATCTATAATAGACAGTTGCTTTAAAAGAATAGGATTATGTTGTATATCACTGACAGTTTTATGCAAGGACTCAAAGTATGAGTCATAATCTGCATCACAGATTGTTTCTGTATTTTTAGCATTTTTAGTTTTAATATAACATTTATACGAAACAGTCACATTACATTTACTCCAACCTACTTGAATCGTGTCATTCTTAAAAAAGCATACAATTCCTGTTTGTGTAACAGGTAGAAATAATACAATTTTATCTCTAGATTTCACAGGTGTAGTCTCAAAAATCAAGTTTTCCCAGGTCTCATTGACCCCTAGGGGGACAGCAGCCATCAATAATCCCCCGTATGCTGTTGGTATAGCTGTGCAAATCCAACAATTTGAAATATTAAAAGTCTCAGCATACACATATTTGATTGCTTGGTAAGTGTTAAAGTTCGGATGCCAGTCTATGAGGGTTGAATCACGTTTGTTCAATCTGGCTGGTGTGGCTGAAGAGAAGAAAGGCCACAGCAAAAGCCACAGCAAAAAGAACATTGTCACTAATGCAGTTGTTAAGATGATTATGCAACACTGCTGAAGTCGTTCAGTATTTCTATTGTCTCTAGGTCTTGTCATTTTACTGCTGTTGTGTGTTAGCAAGAGTTTTATCAAGTTCAAAGTTTTTGACTAGTTTACAGTGTGTCAAATGAATCCAAGATGAATGTTCCACAATCTTGACTGCTGTGGGCGTGCTCAGCAGTACTTGATACAGACCTTCCCACTTTGGTGTCATCCAATTCTTCTTTTTAATTGTCTTCACCCAGACCCAAGTGCCTGGGGCTACTGCTACTTTGGATGGTTTAGTTTGGTCTTTATCTGAAACAGAATTAAACTGTAAAAGATGTTTGTTATTCAGCATACTCCTCATATTCTCTGCAAGTGTCCAATCTTCTTCCTGGTCTGCAGGCACGAGAGGTTTCCACTGAGGTATATAATAAGCTCTTCCAAAAATCTTTTCGAAAGGTATCAATCTTTTTGCATTCAGAACAGTTCTCATGCTCAGCAGTGCCAGGGGCAAACAGTACATCCAGTTCTTCTGTGTGTCTACCATACGTTTTTTAAGCTTATTCTTTAAAATTCCATTGTGCCTCTCTACTAACCCTGCAGATTGAGGATGATATGCACAGTGATGTTTTAAAGAAATCCCAAAATACTGGCTTAACTGCTGTATAGTTTGGTTAATGAAATGTGTAACATTGTCACTGTATATCCTTTCTGGTATGCCAACTCTAGGAATAATTTCTTTAACTAGGGTCTTTGCAACAGTGGCTGCATCTGGTTTACTAGTTGGAAAGGCCTCCACCCATTTGGAGAACATATCTACAATGACAAAGCAGTACTTTTTGTTTTCACATTTGCTCAATTCTATAAAATCCATACAGATAGTATGAAACGGATACGGTGATATAGGGAAACTCCCTTGCTTGGGCTTTAATGCCCCTTGTGCATGATGTTTATTACAAGTGTGACATGACAGGCAAAATTTTTTAGTGTAGTTTGTAAACCCGTACATAGCAAATACCCAATTAACTAACTGTACCATCCCCCCTGTTGAGATATGGCTCTGCCCATGGCTCAACAAAGTTGCATATCTAAATAAATTAGACGGTAATATCGGTTTTCCCTCTTTGGAGATGTACAGCCCTTCCTTGAGAACTGCTCCTCATCTTTTCCATTTTTGTTTTTCAGCTTGTGTAATAAGTGTCTGCATTGTTTTCAACATTTCTAAGTTTAAAATCTCAGAAGGTTGCAATTCCTCATTCAAAAGAAATGCTTCTGAGGCTGCTTGTTTTGCAGCTGTGTCAGCTCTCGCATTGCCTTTTGAAATCCTATCTTGTTGTTTTGTATGAGCTATGCATTTACAAATAGCTACTTTCTGAGGCAACTGAATAGAATCTAACAAATCTAAAATAAACTGTACATGGTTAATTGGTTTGCCAGTAGATGTCACCATTCCTCGATTCTTCCACTGTTGTGCAAAAACATGTACAGTAGAAAAAGCATACTGGCTGTCTGTAAAAATGTTTACGCTTTTACCCTTTGCTAAGGTACATGTCCGTGTCAAGGCAACCAACTCTGCTGCTTGTGCAGATAAGTTATGTGATAGAGGTTTCACTACAATCTCAGTATCAGAAACTACTGCATAACCTGTTAGGTTCTGTCCTGTAGGTCTCCTTTTGCATGAGCCATCCACGTAATATGTCACCTCGGCATCATCCAAGGGAACATCCGTGAGGTCTTTCCTAGGCAGTGTCTTTTGCTCAATTACCTGCAGGCAGTTATGGGGTGTGCCATCCACAGGAGTTGGGAACAAGGTAGATGGATTTAAAGTAGTACAGCATTCAATTGTCATGTGAGGTTGGCTCAGCAATATAGTCATACAAGAAAGATGCCTAGCAGGGAAAAGATATGCTACTTTTTCTTGCAGTAAAATGATTGCGACTGCATGAGGTACTCTCAATGTGAGAGGGTGGAATAACACTACTGAGGCTGAAGCCTGCACTGCCATTGCAGCTGCAACTACTGCTTGTACACAGTGGGGTAGAGACCGCACCACAGGGTCCAGTTGTGATGAATAATAAGCAATGGGGTGTTGTTTGTCCCCATGCTGTTGAGTCAATACTGATTTCATATAACCTTGCTTGCAATCTACAGTTTGGAAAAAACGTTTGTGATAATTTGGTAATCCTAAAACTAATGATGATGCTATCAATTGTTTCAGTTTGCAGAAAGTTAATTCTGCTTCTGGTGTCCCCTGTATTAAATCTTGTGCTGCCATAGGCTTTTTAAAAATCAGGTCGGTTAAAGGTGCAGATTCCAAAGCATAGTTTGGGATCCAGCTCCAACAATAATTAGTCATAGCCAGGAAGGACATCATTTCCTTCTTGGTTGTGGGTTTTAGTGCTTGTAAGATCGCTACTTTTCTGTCCTCATTTAATGTTCTGACATCTTTGGATACTACATATCCAAGGTATTTCAGTTGTTTTCTCCAAAGCTGCAATTTATTTTTGCTTACTTTGTGTCCTTCAAATGCTAGGAATTTTAATAATGCTATAGTATCTTCCTTACAATCTCACTGGGTAGGGGCGGCCAGCAGGATGTCATCAACATAAAGTAAAATTTGACTACCTCTCAGTGGGATAAATCCCGCTAAATTACTTGCCATCTCTCGTGAGAATATCATTGGGCTTTCACTATAGCCCTGTGGTAGTCACGTATATGTATACCACTTCCCCTGAAATGTAAATGCAAACCAATACTGGCTGTCAGGGTGTATCGGTATCGAAAAGAACGCATTGCTGATATCTACCACAGAAAAATACTTTTGTTGAGGTTTTAAATCATTCAACAAGGTATGTGGATCTGGCACCGTAGGTGCTTTTGGTATTATTGCGTCATTTACAGCTTATAAATCTTGGACCATACGCCATGTTCCACTTGCTTTTTTAACTGGGAATAAGGGTGTGCTACATGGCGAATCGGGAGATTCCACCAGTATTCCCTTCTTAAGTAAAGCTGCTATGATAGGTTTAATACCTGCCTCTGCATCTTTTCTCAAGGGGTACTGTCTCTTTTGTGGTCTAAATGCTAACTTTGGCGTGATAGTAATTGGTCCTGCTGTGCAAATAAGTCATACGTCTGACTTTCCTGTTGACCAGAGAGTTTCTGGTATGTCTAATAAAGCTTTTTCTTCCTCTTCTAATAAGAGGGCTTCTCAGCAAGTGTACAGCTGGATGGGTTTGTGTTATCCTGTTCAGTTTCTGTTTTTGTATTCCCTGTTCTGACAGTTCTGATTCTGTCTGTTTTCCCATTTTGTAACTTTTTCTCCTAGGTCTATCCATTTTAAATCTTCTTCTTTAGTTAAACTAACATGCGGTATTAGATTTGATTTGTAAAGCGAAAAGAACTCCTGGGGTAATGAACAGCTAACTACACTGTTCCCTTTCATGTCCCAGTCCAAATTACACAGTACTAATCTGTTTGCATGATTTTTAAACAATTCTTGTTCATATTCTTTGTCAGGTCCTTGTGTATTACAACAATACAGAGTACAGTGCAACAGGTGTTGTATGTCAATACAAAGGGAGGGGAATTTACTGATAGCTACATTCATTAACTCTTCAGTTACTGCTCCAGGGCCAGTCATAACTAAGTTCTGGCTGTACCAGTAAAATGTCTCACCTTCCGTTTGCACTGTAAAAGTATCAGTTTGTCGCTGTGCTTCCATACCCTGCATGGTTGGAACTACTGCTATGCCTAATAGTTGCATAAGATCTCTGCCCAAAATGTTCACTGGGCATTTTGCAGAAACAACAATTTTGCTTTTCTGGGTTAATCCTGAAACAGGATCTGTTATTGTAATGTTATGGGAGAGAGGCTGCCGATACAGCTGTCCATTAGCTGCTTTTACTAGTATATAGTCATGTGATTCTGAATTTTCTGGTAGTTTGGAGGGGTGTACCAGGGTTCGTGATGCCCCCGAATGGCACAAAAATTTGACTTCCCTCCCTTCTACCAGGAGTGTCACTTCTGGTTTTGTGTCAGCTAGATAGAGCTCTAAGCTCAGTGAGGCTAGCTCTAATTTTTTGTTTTCTTCACTATCAGTAGCTTCCTGCACTTCCTCTATTATTACATTCTCTGCTCCTTCTATCACATTCTCATTTGTCCTTTCCCTATTATTCCTATCTAGTGATTCCTGACTTTCATATAGTCAGTCCTCACACTCATCGTTTTTGTCTTCCACTGCTGTCTTCTTATTTTTCCTGCAATCCCTTACCTTGTGTCCTTTTTTCCTGCATTTGAAGCACTCACCTCTTTTCTTTCTCCCTTCAAAGTCTTCTGATCGCTGATCAGATTGTTTGTTTCCCTGGGCATTCTTTTTGCCCTTTTGTCCGGACTGTACTAAATAAACTTCTCCATCTTCCACAGCGAATACTTGGGCTTTTTTTTTCTTTTTGTTATTAAAATGCCTTTTGGCATGTCTAGCATATTCAAGCAGTGATTGTAATCTGCTTGTACGATGGTCTACCATATGTTTAGTAATGAAACTACTTATGGGTGCAATACTGCCTTTCAAAAATGCATTCTTTAACTGCTGCTCATATGGGGAATCTTGTGTCTGGTCTTCAGATACCTGCATTCCACAGTGATTGTTAAAACATTCTAATAATCTGGCAAAATATCTATCAACAGTTTCACTTTCTTGTTGGATGCATTGATTGATACAAGTCCAGTCTGCCCTAGGCTTCCATTTCTCAGAAATTTGGTCTGCCAGACCTTTCACTCTATCTAGTTCTGCGCTACTATGTGGGAGGGGCCTAAGTGCAGCATCATGGGGATTCCAGTTGCCACTAATCATGTGCCAATCTTGTCTAATTGTCTGACTACTTTTTCTACTTCCTCTCCATTTAAGTGATAACTTAATCTCATGCCCTGTAAGTCTTCTAAGAACTTTCTAAAATTAACTTTTGGATGGGGAATTCCCTCTGTGGCTTTAAGGATGTCTTCCGGTGTCCACGGTCTGTATACTAAGAGAGTTGGGTCCTGCCCTTCTTGTCCTGCCTGAGGATTTGGTACTTCTATGAGTGGGCATATCTCTTCTTCACTCATAGCCCATGAATTTCCATTCATTTGATATAATTCAATATACCATTTTAAATTACGTGTTCGAGACCTAGTCTCGATAGGATCTCTAACAAACGGTAGTGGTTTTATAGGAACAACTGGATATCGTGGAGGTGGGTCAGTTTGTTCTTTTGCTTCATATTCCGGTAAGGGAGCTGGTAAGGGAACCGGAACCGGAGAGGGCGGAGGGGCCGATGCTATAACTAAGTTATTATCCTCTTTGTCTAGAAACATTGCTTTTGAATTTTTATTCTTTTGTTCTCTTCGGTTTGCTTCCTCGATCCACCTGTGTGCCTGAGGAACTCCTAATTTACGCTGTTTTTTAACCCAACCTTTAGAATCGGTTTTTAACTGTCTAATAAGTTTGATAAGCGAGGGTCTTTCTAGTTTCCCATCAAATTCATATTTATTAACCCATGTAGTATAATATCTAACATCGGCGCACTGTGGTTGCATATATTTTGCGTCTTCGGTTAACGGTGGGCTTTGGGGTCTTTTCATTTTTGTGCACGTATTACCCATTTTGTTCTAACCTTTTAAATGTTATGCAACCCTTTTGTTTTTAATGTGGTACCACCAAGTGTTTACAGTCTCTTCAGACTACCTGCCTACTTATTCTGTTTCAATGATCTATGACAAGATAGCAATATTTCTATCCCTGAATTTTAACAAAATTCTCACAGAACAAATACAACCAAGTCCCTGATCTAAAACAGAAAAAAAGTATATTCACCCTACCTGAGCCTTAGCGATTGATCACTCACTGTTCAAATGGAACCCGCCTTCAGTCGTAGGTCAGAAAAGTGGCTGGCCTCTTTTGCACGACAATTCAGTCGGAGGTCTTTCAATGAAGAAGATCCGATGTGGTATCTTCCCTGCGCAGTTTCATGCCACCTGGCCCATCTGATCCCAGGCTAAACGAGGGTTTCTGGTCCGAAGGACCAAAAAATGTCAAAGAAAAATACTGCAAAAGACCAAAAGCATAAGGTTCAGTTCAGGTATCTTTATTCTTGTGCAAGGAGACAAAAAATGCAGTTACAGAGTTTGTCTGACTAAATCAGGAAGTGTCACAATTATTATACCTTTCTTTCAAGACATTGCCCACTACGACTGATGTAGTAGATCACTAGTTCACAATTCTGTTACTTTACAGATGTTTCTCACATTTCTAGCTGACTCTTCAAAGTTTAAAAAAGATTTTTCAGTAAACAGGATGGCCTTGACGACCACCGGTCAATTATAACTTTCTTGCTATGTGATGTTACAAGTCTAGGTACTATGGCTAATTCAAGCACAATGCAAGTACAGATTTCTGAAGCAGTTCATTGTTTATGGTATCTAACTTTCTTGCAGCTTGTGCACTTTTTCATTAGCACGAACAGAGCTTATTGTCCATAATGAATGGATCTACAGAAATTATTATTATTCATTTAATTTCCTGACCTAGCAGAAAATCACCTGCTTTCCAGTACATTTCCGAGGCATAAACATGTATTTTGCTGTGCTAGCAAACTAGGTCAGAGTGCATCTTGCGGTGTCAGAAAGCACAATTTCAGAAAAGCATGTTTTCAGTTTCAAATAGAACTAATGCTGCATATAGAATAAAAATGTGTTAATATTCCCTTATTTAAAATAAGCATTGCACACATATGTTAATACGTATTTTTCTAACAGTATCAAACACCATTGTTGTTTTGTGAGTGAATGTAATCTGTGAGGAAACATGTGGTAAATGCCCTTGGCCATTTCCAAAGAAAGGAAATATTATTGTTGCCTGGGCCAAAAGGGAGTCATCACAATGATCATGGAGATTTCCTTCTGAATCTATAGGCAGTATCCTGGATATTAGTGGAAAGCATACAAGAACATGCTTGCCCAAGGAAAAGAAAAGGCATCTGTCTACCAAGCTTTCTTGCATGGAGTCCTGGAGCAAAATCTTGCCTGGAAATTCTTCAAAAGAGGCAAAGAGATCTACTTGAGGATCTTTTCACAGATGGATCAAATCTTGGAAGAGCCTCTGATCCAGCTTTCATTTCTGAAGGTTTTCCTTTGACCTGCTCAGCTTGTCTGCCATATAGTTATGCAGTGATGGAATGTAGGTTGCCTGTACAGTGATACTGTGTTGTGAAACTATATCCCAAGCTTACACAACTAGCCTGCAATGGGGGTATGACTTGGATCCTCCTTACTTGTTGATGTACCACATAACTGTGGTATTGTCTGTAACAACTTGAAGAGGTCCCAGGAACCAATGATGAGTCAAAGAATTGAGTGTCTTGATCATGGTAAATGTCACTTTTACATTTAAGTGCTTTCATTTGTGTTTTGTGTACCATACACCTTGCACTTTTATCACTCATGAAACAGATCCCCAAACAAATTCTGCAGCATCTGTGGTGCCTGTTTTGGAACAGGGAGGAAGGAAGGGAGAAGAAAAGCCCTGGATTTAGGGATATCTGTTGTCCCCAGAGAAGCCCTGGATTTACATAGAAGAGCGTTGTACCACAAATGCTAAGGCCAAGGTGAAACTTCTAACTGTATCTTCAAAGTGCAATATACACGAATGTAAGGACAAAAACGTTGCATAACAAATGCAGAAAAAATGCAAAAAATCAAGTAGAAACTTTGAACTTCAATATAAAGGTTCACAGTGCATTTTTCACAAGAAAATATAAAATGTAAAAAGAGAACCCTTCTTGTAAAGGCAGACAGACAAGCGCTTTCAGCTATTCAAGCCTTCTTCAGAGCCGATGAGTCATCTGGGTTCCAGTTTTAAAAAATCAGCATCATAGAATAAGGCTGACTTCACGTAGTAGAAAGTCAGAGTTAGAAGTTTCACCTTGGCCTTAGTCATTTGTGGTGCAATGCTCTTCTATGTTTTTCATGTTTGCTGCTGTTTGCTAAGCGTTCTTTAGAGGAGGTCACTTCTTTATTACTAGAAGCCCTGGATTTAGGTATATCTGTTGTCCCCAGAGAAGCCCTGGATTTAGGGATATCTGTTGTCCCCAGAGAAGCCCTGGATTTAGGGATATCTGTTGTCCCCAGCAAGCAATTTCTCTTCTGACAAACCCTAACACTGGGATTTGAAACTAGAAAGAGTGTTAGTGCTGCAACCAAAGAGATTTCAGATACCACTGTTATCTTCCTAATGTCAAGTCTTGCCAGGGGCATCATGAGCATCACAGAAGCCATGACACCCAAAATCCTGAGGTATTCCCTCACAACAACTGAAGTCTGAGTGAAACACCTTAAAATAGATGTAGATATAGAGTTTTTTTTTTTTTTTTATGGAAAGGAAGTTCTTTGAATTCTGGTATCAAGTTGACACCCCAGAAACAAAATACTGAGAGAAGGCATCAAGAAATCATGTGGATGTTCTCTTGGAATCACCCAAAAGAGTGTGTGAGAGAGAGAGAGAGAGAGAGATTTGTAACACTTTGAAAAAATACTCTACAAAGAGAAACAAGTCATCTAAACAATGGAACAATGTGGAAACCCTGTAGACTGCAATGAGCTATTGCTGGAGCTAGACATTTTGAGAATACGCTTGGTGTAGTGGATAGTCCAAAAAGAAAGGCACAGAAATGATAGTGTTATCCAGATACACAAAATCTTTTGGAACACCTGACATCTGGATTAATATGGATGTGATAATAAGCATCTTTTAAATCTAATGCTACCAAAAAACTTGAATGAGGAAGAAAATGTTACAGGTTGTTAAGTGACATCATTTCGAATTTGGGCACTATCACAAACAGGTTTAGGAAAGAAACATCCAAAATTGGCCTTCAAGCATTTTCTTTCATTGTCACTAAAAACATCCTTGAATAAAAACCCATTTCCCATCTGGGAATGGGGAACTGTTTCTATCACTCCCTGGGGCAGCATAAAATGAAGGACAAGTGTAAATAAAAGAGTCTGGTCTGGATGATGAGGAATTTCCCTTGAAAAGGAAAAAATTCTTCCCATTGCCCTATGTAAACTCGATGAATGATCTTCAAAACCCATTTTTTCTGAAACAATTTGTTGCCAGAGAGAAGAAAATGGAGATTCAGACTTTCTGGAAAAAGTACCTGCCAGGATGGGAGGGAGTAACAACATCTCTTAAATAGTCAAACTGACTTTTTCGACTCTCTTTGGTTTTTGGGGCTTTCAAAATTCTTCTTGGAATACCCTTTCCATTTGTTCTTAAACATTTGCTTACTAGCATTTTGTTCTGACTGTTTATATTGTCTCTTAACAAAACTTGATGAGGAGTTTCAAAGTCCCTTGGAAAATTTGGAAAAGGAGGGAGGGGCTGAAAATCTTAGAGATTTCCTGTTTCAGCTTACCCCTTTCATCATATGTTTTTATCAGCTCTGAGCAGAGGATCCAAAAACTAAATCTCTGTCAAAAGGAGAATTTAAAATCCCATTTTTAAAATCATTTGGAAGTTTCTGAGGAAGCAACCATGTAAACCTCCTCAAAACAGTACCAGCGGCAAGAGCCCTGGAAGAAGTATCACCTGAGTCATACATATACTGTAATCTGTAAATACTGAGCAATGACTTGAATAATAGAAGAAATTAAATTATTTAAAGCAGATTTTTTCCTCACAAGAAGAAACTGCAGACAAAACATTCCTCATACTTTCACAATTAGTCACAACAAACCATAACATATCAGTCAGAAAATTAAAAATTCCTTTAAATCGAAGTTGCAGGGGCATACACTTTTTCCCATACTTACCAATAGGTATAGGTGCAGCTAACATTGGGTAAGACAGTGATTCAGGTCATAGCCTGCCATAGGTCCCCAACCATTTCCCAAGACTCATACTCCATGTTCATAAACACTCTGGAGAATATTAGGGTCCATCCTAACACTCTCATATTGGGCAACTTCAACTACCCCTCCATTAACTGGGAAAACTACTCATGTATCAATACACTTGCCCGACGTTTCCTCAAATTCATTAATTCCAATGCCCTGGACCAGTTTGTTCTTACCCCCACTAAAGGTAGCAACATCCTTGACCTGGTCATTACTAACATGGGTGACTGTTGCTCTACACCAATAGTCAACTCCTCCCTGGTTAGATCTGACCACAAACTAAGCACCTTGGAAACCACATCCCTGCCACCTCCCACAAAGGTATCCAACATGAAAAACATCTCCAAAGCTAACTTTGGGCTCCTAAAAACAGAGGTGACTAACTTCACGGCACCCATGGAAATGGAGAATATTTGCATGACTGCCAAATCATACACCATACAAACACGTACACAAATGCTTGAATTTTGCTATATCCAATAGAACCAAGATGCTCTCCTCCAAAAAAAGGATGTCAATATAGTGGTCCCCTGCCATAAACAAACTCTACAACAAAAGGAGGAAACTGATGTGGAATAAGGTGAAATCCCAAGACTGGGAAAACTCCCTTATCAACCTCAACAAAAAGTTGAGATCCCTCATCAAATCCTCTGAAGCTAGCTATGAAAACAGAATTGCAGCAGATAGTAAAGACAACTACAGGGCCTTCTATCGATATGTAAAGAATCTCCACCGCAATACCCAGATTTGCTCTGAGCTACTGCACAATGGCACCTACTATAACAAGCCAACAGATATTTCCAATATGCTGTCTGACAGATTCACTGCCAACTTTACCCCTCCCCCCAAAGGACCAATCACAATACCAGTAGATTGCCATGCACCCAGTATTACTGCTGCACATTTTAAAACAGCACTGTCCAATGCCAATAATACAGCTTCTATGGGACCTGACAATATCCCTGGCTGTGTTCTACATGAACTACAGAGTGAACTGGTACCTAACCTGTGTGCTCTGTTCAATCACAGCCTTACCTCAGGCTTTGTCCCTAGCAAATGGCACACTGCTACAGTCCACCCTCTCCACAAAGGAGGAGTGACTACAGACCCTGGAAACTATTGCCCCATTAGCCTGACTATTCTGATATGCAAAGCTATGGAACGCATCATCATGGACCTAATAAACAAGGATATAGGGAATCTCCAAACTCTGGATCCCACACAGTTTTGTTTTGTGAAGGGTAGATCATGAGTGCTCAACTTGGTTGATTTCTATGAGTCAGTCACCAGAGTGTGGATGAAGGCAAGGTGGTTCATGCAGCCTCCCTTGATCTGATCAAGGCCACTGAAACCATTCCCCACTCAAGAATCATAGAAAAACTTACTAAGCTAGGCATCAACCCCTATATCACTAGGTGGGTTGCAAACTGGCTCACAGATAGAACCCACAGTATGGACATAGCTGACTCCAAATCAGACTGCCAACAAGTCAAGAGTGGAGTCCCACAGGGTTTGGTCCTGGGTCCTCTCCTGTTTGGTATCTACTTCTCTGAAGTCCAGGCCAACACAAAGGAACTCTGGCTGACAGAGTTCGCAGACAATTGCATGTTGGGAGCTATTATTAACTCCCCAAGTGATGTTGACATCCTACAGAATGTCCTCACTGAGACCATCGACTGGTCTCAGAACCATGGCCTTAAGCTCAATGCCAAAAACTGTGTTGTCATTCCCTTTGGTAAAAACCTGTTTCTCATGAATTACTACATCGAAGGTGGTCCACTGAACATAGAAGGCATTATAAGAGATCTGGGAACACAGGTTGACAGCAACCTCTGTTTTGATCACCACATAGCCACTGTGGTCAGAAAGTCCTTCTATGTATCACATCTTATTGCTAAGGGTTTTGAATCCAGGAAGAAAGAGGTCATTGCCTTCCTCTACTCTTCCCTCATTAGGCCAATCATTGAGTGCAATGCCCCATTTGGCATGTACCTCACTGGACACCTGCAACAACTGGAGAGGCCGCAAAAGTACCTCACAAAGTGGATCCTAGGCCTTAAACACTTGTCCTATATGGACAGACTCAAAAATCTTCAACTATTGTCTGTCTCATATCCCTTACTTAGAGGTGATCTCTGCTTGACTTACAAAACCATGTCTGACCCAGCTCTGTTAGAAATGCTACATCTAAATAATTCCCAATCCCTCTGCACAACACACTCCAGAGACCTCAACCTCATTACAACAATCAACAGAGCGTACTGGAGGGACAGGTTCATAACCCAGAGACTGTCCATGCTAGGGAATAGACTTCCCATACATGTCAAGCAGAGCACCTCACTGACCCTCTTCAAGAGAAATCTTGATGAATGGATGGGAAATAGAAAATTAACCCGGGGGATACCTCCAGTGGCTCTACTCGACAGAGGCACTGGGAACTAAGGTCAGGTGGCAAGATGCCAGGGTAATCTTATTGCTAGGCTTGTAAAGGCTCCAGGACCATTAGCCTAGTATACATCTATAAACTTATAATATCGCAATTCTTATCAGAAACAGTAGGATTGCTATTAAGTAAGCGGAAGAAGGATTAACTAAAGCTATAGCTGCTGGATCGGGTTTAGGAAGAATACACAAAAACTTAAAAGATAGAGGAACTTTATACATTCTATCTTGCATTTTAGGAGCAGCTGGCTGACTCTCAGGAAATTTGCAGGCCATAAGACACACACATCCTCCAAGGCAGACAAAACTGGAGGAATAGGGCAGGATCTGGAAATTCCCCTCTGAAAACAGCTCATAGTAGCTTCTGAGGGACTGAAAAACATCAGTGTTCTCCCAATGAAAACAAAAACCCATTCAAGAAATAGTTAGAGAAAACCTTACAGGGAGAATCAGAAACTGAGCTCTCCTTGATGAAAAAACCCTGTCCTTGTCCCTTACTCCTGCCATGTGCAACACACCTTGACATGAGTTTAGCTGCACTAAAGTTAAGCAAAAGAATCAGATATAGTTAAACTGAATATGGCACACGAAATATTCAGGCTTTAGCTCATTTAATGAGCATTATTCAGACCTTACTCTTCTGCAATTAAATCCAGCAACTGTTTAAGGCAATTATACTTCATGTCTGGAAATACATGTTTCTACTGCATGGAAATGAATCACTTGAAGTAATGCATTTGCACTATATAGTAAGCATGGGTGCATTTAGGCAGATTTTGTTAGTCTCTATCTGTGGCATGCAGAATCACATGGATATCAGTTGTTATATGCTTAACACATGTGTGCTGCAGCAGACATTCATGAAAGTAAGATTAACTTTCTTCTGCAGGAGATCTAGCTTATCAGTGCATTTACACTAATAGGCATTCATACTATAGTGCAATAGTGATAGAAATGGTACGTTTTGGTAGCAGGCTGAGGTCATGGCTCATAATAAAGGTCTTGTTGGCTCTGTCTGATTAGTGTTTGAATGTTGTGGAAGGGTCAGGCACCTGAAGAACAATGTTAGAAAGAAGAACAATAACTCTGAATACATGAGCAGCACAGAAAGCTAGTAACATCTGTTAAGCTAACCTTTTTTTCTTTCTTTTTTTTTTTTTTTTTTTGTGGCTGTATTGCAAATATTTTTGACAAAATGCCGCGGTGGTACAGCGGTAGCATTGTTAGCTCACAGCAATAGGTTCTCCCGTTCGATTCTTGGCTTGGGTTGGGAATGCCTTCTGTGCAGAGTCTGCATGTCCTCCCCGCGGTTGGGTAGCGGTCGAAAGACATGTGTGCAAAAATGGGTGTGCCTTTGTTGAAGGTTGGGCATTGAGCTGGCACCTCGGCGTTTCATAAAAAATCTACTGCCAATCTTTAGCGGACCGGATTTCTGCTGTGGTGACGTCTTACTGGGAAAAAGCCGAAAGACAAACAACAACATTGCAAGAATTTTTGACATGGCATAGACAATGTTATGATATGTGATTCCCATGCTATATGTATTCACCTCCCTAACATGAAGGCATATACTACAAGTTCACAAAAAGACAGCACTAGAAATCACTTAGTACATGTCCAGATTTACAGCACAGAGATGACACCTAGCACATCAGTGTCAGCTCTGTGGGACACAGCACAAGGAGGTTAATCTCTACCTCTACTAAATATTATACTTATTGATTCAAATTAGATCGTGGCAAATACCACCTGGAGCATTTTTAGGGTAGTGATGAAACACTCATTATTTTGACCTTGCATATATAAATCAAATTATTGGAATGGTTTGACATGGTATATATATATATATATATATATATATATATATATATATATATCTAGAGAGAGAGAGAGAGAGAGAGCCATGGGGGGGGGGGGTGATATGTAACATTTATTTGGTGCAAGTTTGTATGTGAACCTTCTATTACAGTGTAAATCTGTACATATAGGAATTGCTGTGGTGCAGTATACATGCAAAGAATTATACTCATGAACATACTCAAATAAGCTTACAGAGAGACACAGACCCACACACACACACACACACACACACACACACACACACACACACACACACACACACACACACACACACTCTCACATACACAGACACACACATATAAACATACATGCAAACAACTATAATATACAGGTGACTGTTTTGACATATACCTGTACAGACAAACTCCAATTGTATAAATGTGATTTCTACACGTGTCATCTGTATGCCATTGACTGCCATCTTGTCATTTAAAATTGCCTTCATTAATGTTCCATTCCCTGTCTTTGTAGAAGATTTTGTGCTAACTGTGTCATGGTGCAACCACAGCTAGGCTATTCAGTGTTATTTAGTACAGCATTCAGCATGCAAACATTATTTTGGAACATGTAGTGCAGTGTTCCCCCAGACATGGGCTGCATCAGAAATGCATCTTTAATGGGAAACCTATGTTCAGTAATATTGTGTGTCTGTTGATATGTTGTGTTGCACTTTTCATCCACCTATTTTATTGATTTTCTTACAATTGTGAAAGCCCATAGTTAAACGTGGGTTCACATCTTCATCCCCCACCAGACTCCATTGTCATAAGCTTCTATTGTGGATGACATGTTCTGCTGCACAATTCAACCACACTCAAGCATTGTTAATATAGTCTGATTGTTTACAATATTTATTAAGTATAAATCAGTGATACACATTGAACATACATTCATGATCTTGTTATACACACCTGCACATTAACTGAATGGTGTCTTTGCCAGTTATAATAGTCAGGCATATCATGCATGATGAGAATCCATATTACTACATGTGTGCTATATATGGCTCCTCTGATACCATGTACTGTATACCTGCAATGTGAAACAAGCCTAGCATCTCAGCAATACTTTTGGGCAGATATCCCAGTATCTACATTATATCCCATGCATGGGCCACAATGGACTATAGGAACTGAATGAAGATCCAGCTAGAAGGCACTTGCAGTAAGAAAATGGTGTCCTTGCAGGATGCTGGAAAGTGACAGTGACTCATATGCTGATTACTGCCATGACTTTGGTCTACAGAAGTATGAAATGTCCACAAGAACCATGATCTTAAATATCCCAGCAATATGTTCAGTGCATGGTCATATAGCCATCACCTGTTGCAATGTTCCTGGTATGTTAGCATTGACTATTGCAGATGTTGCTGGAACTGGCACTGTCTGGCCATCCACCATCACTGGTGGGGTGGAAGTTGAGTCAACATACCTCAAATTCTGTATGAAGTTTCATTCTTGATATCAGTGCTTCTAGTTATTTTTTCAGTCCTTAGATATGCTGGAAGTGTTGCTCTTTGTGTCTCTGAACTTGGCACCACTATAGACATGTGATGAGTTCCTACACCACTCACTTGTATGCTTTAGACAATGTGACATTTACCCCTGTAGTTTGGGTTACTGTTGTTTCCCTAGACACAGCCTTGAAAACTGAAGAGGACTCTATCCAAATATTTTCTGCTGAGCTAACTGCACTCTACTTTGGGTATTATGTCTCTGAATCTTACTCTCTGCCAGGTCAGTTCAAATCATTACATTAATGAAAAGTAAAATCTCTAATAAATTGATCGGATTTGTTTTGTGCAATGAACCCACCCTTATAGACTTTTGCATATTTGTTTATCCAACATGTCTTAGTTCTAGGAATGGAGGAAGATATAATATTACATGATGTTAGCCCAAGAACAGAATCTTGTGGAACTCTAAAATGGAGAGAAAGAGATTCAGAACTTATGCCCTGCATGGTCACTTACTGGATTTTATCACTTAACCATGACATAATCCATTTTTCCAGGTATATATTGAACATAGCCTTGATAAGACTTTGGTAAATTACACAACAAGGAAGGGAGCCATAGGCTGCAGCTAAACCTAAGAGCATTACCCCACATGATAGACCCAGATATAGGGCCTTAGTAATTTGATCATAAAAATTTAACAAACTTATCAATGTGGATCTACCATTTACAAAACAATGTTGATCTAATTCCAAATTGATGATACTTATGTGGTTGTCCCCACTATTTCAGTAATATATCTTTTAAAGGAAAAAGGTTATAAATCCAAACTTGAGCCACAGTCTGTGGAAGACCAACACTTTAAGTTTGCTAAAAATAAAACCGATACAAGGATAAGCGTTTTCATCTCAAAAAGTGAGACTTTGCCAGATAATCAATTAACATTTCTCACCATTTTTAGAATACCATCCATTAATCAATTACATTTCTTACTCACTATTAACCCTTGATGAGCCTTATCTAAATATACTAAACTGTTACTTTACCTTAATAATATATCAAAAGACTTAAATAAAATATTTCAATGGATAAAATCAATTATTTATATAGCTTTCAAAGTATTTGCTCAGGATGAAAGTGAGGATAATACACCCATAGTTGTTAATATCACTTGTCTTACTATTTTATATATTGGTACTATAGAACATGTTTTTCATGAGCTGGAAATTGTACCTGTTTGTAATAGCTTGATAAATATATGGTGTAATATTGGTAATAAGTGACTGAAGTAATGCAGTATATGGAGGGGTTCGAATTATTTTCCTAACAGTTCTTTCTATTGTCCCCTGAGATGTAGTAGAGAAAATTCAGCTGTCAGGAATTACAGTGTTAGTTGATAATCTGTCAAAAAGTTATCTTGTAGTGAGTAATACTGCATATTGTATGTTGAACAGGTGTACTATTTTTAAAGGATCATATATTGTACTGCCTTCAGATTTTATAAAAGTTACTGGCTGATAAGAATTGTAGGTACAGTTTATATACTTTGTTATTTGCATACACAGCAAGTTTATTTTCAAACTTTATTTTCTCCATTAATTTTTCTCTTGTGTGATCTATTAAAAAGTATCTTGTTTGCTATTTTGGGTGCTTCATTAAAACCTTGTATTTCTTTTGCATTTTCTTATACAGTTTATGTAGATCCAAATTCATCCAAGGAGGAAATAACATTTTTATGTGCACTATACTTATAATTAACTGCAGTTTCAAGGCTGTTACGAAAAATAAATCACACAAAGTGTTGCCTTCAAAATGTACTATGCGATTTAGTAAACAGTAGTGCCACTTGTTGGGTGTACTAATTCTATTAAACTCCTATAAACAATTATTTAATTGTATTTTGATGAAGTCTTAGTGCAGGTGTCTGTATATTTAAATGAAACTTCAGTGAGTTGTTATCTGAATGTCCAAATGATGCCCCAGTAATTAAGTTGTCAATAACAACAGGGCTGTCGGTCAGAACCTGATCAAGAACATTAGTCCCTCTGGTACCTTTAATGACAAGTTGATTCAGTCCTCATTGTAATATGATGTCAATAAATTCTCATTCATAAGTAGTTTTTGTAGAGATTTGCTTAAGAAATACCAGAATAATTGAAGTCATCCATAACTATAATGTCTCTCATTGGTAAGTTATGATTTAAAAGTGATGCAATCCAAGTATTTAAGTGCATTCATATAGAGAGTACAACAACAAAGAACAATTCTAAAGGATTTACTTAATGAAGGGTTACAAATCTGTACAATTATGCATTCTGTTTCATTAAATCAATTCACATGTGAATTATTTCCAGAATGGGTGCTTCGTATGATTAAGTGGTGTTGACCTCAGGTCATTTGTTGCTGCATAAACTGACATCAGATTGCAGCACATCTTTTTATGAACCAATTTTAGTTTCATATATTTACATCTAGTAGTTTTAAGGCAGCTAGAGCACTCCCAAGAATATGCTTTTTGTTTAGGTCACTTTTGCTTCTATTTGCAGGTTTAAGCATAGAATCACTCAGGTCTATTCTTTGGGAATAGGTAAGTTAGATTCAATTGAAGGCATAATATATATGCTTCAAGAGCCTTCCTTCCCCACTGCATGTATTTTCTATTTGTTTTGTGAGATAAAATATCACATCATCAGAAGCAGCATTATTACTAATATTTCTACTTCTTGTAATAAATATTGTGCTCACTGTGGTGTCTTGAGTGCAAGAAATGCAAATTTACTCAGGATAAAAATCAGTTGAGGCTTGTTCAGGTAATATATCATCACCCATTACATCATCATGTGATTTGGGAATGCTCACATTGGTCAGCCTAGCTAGCATTGCTTTATCTGAAGATAAAATATCATCAGGACATCCAGGCTGAACAGTTAGCTTAATGGTGTCTGAAATGTGAGAGTCTACCACTTATATATGGTCAAGACTGGACAAAACTATATGTTATAGTACTATTATTTCTTGGTATAAGTTTTCACATAAAGCCTGCTTACAATCTGAGACAACCTGCTACGAAGGATCCAAAAGCTGGAAAATGCAAGCTTCACATTTTTCTGAATATGTGCTTAGAATTGACTCTGTCTTCAAAGTTTTCCTTCATTTCTATCATGTTTGACTGAAGTAATGCTATGTCATTGATAGCTTTATCATATTGCTAATGATTTTTCTTGTTGAGATTAAATTATTTCCTATCTCTTTCCATTGTGTGAAACTTTTAAGTGAGTTACAATGTGTGTTTTATGCTATTTAGCCATTTCTTAGAATCACTAGACTTAGTTGTTTGTAGCACACTGGGTTTAGAAGGTGAAATTCCACCACCTGAACTGTCAATATACCACAAGCTAACAAATTCAGCAACAGTCCTTTACATTGAAAAATAATTATAAGAACATGAAGGCTAATCACTTAACTTATTACCCTCCAAGGTACAAAAGAGTTTCTTTAACTTAATACAGTTATAGTAGGTAATATTGTCAGGGGGTATATACTTGCTATAGACTCCACAGCAGCAACATTCAGTGAGGTATTTGTTTTTAAGCATGTCTTCCAATGGGTCCCCTTGACATGGTCAGCATTCCAGAATGTCAAAGACCATATGGCTGAGACCATATGATTGAAATTTGAAATGTCGGCCATGCGGAAC